>NW_021680349.1:2440999-2486089 GCF_001412515.2 Diachasma alloeum
CAAAAAAAATTTGGAATATCTATACATGAGGGGCTAATTGATCGGATCTCATAGTTTCCGAGATAATCGCGAAAAACGAAAGTGCCAAAAAAAATTAATTCAATTCATCTTGTATAAGGCCTAGGAAGTGGAAAAACGCAATCCTGAGCCGTCCATCTGCCTATACGGAACCCAAATTTCCTCAGGAATCGAATGGAATAGGTTTTAAGGCTACTGTGTGTTTCACGCAGTTGTATTTTTATACACCTTTGTTAAATCGTTTGTATTTTGTGAATCTTCCCTGCTAGCGCGTCCCTGGCAACCACATATCAATAAATAAAAAAATACCATAAATAAATAAATAAAATTGATATTTCCCTTCTCATTTATCTTAAACATATCCATTACGATAGCAACAATAATATCTCCAATGTTTCTCAGCTACGCGCAAAAGAAAAAACATCTGATTGATGGATGAATATGAATTCCCTCCCGGATGAGTAGAGGAGTCACTTCTGCTGGAGAGTGCGGACCGAGTTCACGGTGTAATGAGGCTATTTTCACGCATTTAACAATTATGCAAAGAGGGGAAGGGAGTACTCGAGTACTCCTGAGAAAAGAATGCTGCACAGTCACACGTAGGGGGAGTTTTAATTAATTAAATTGAGTTTATTAAAACGTGAGTGAGTCACACCCCCTTCCACCCACTGGCAATTCTGATAAATTCAAATCAAATTTTCCTCGGGGAAATGAGAGTGGAAGAGGTCGATGAGTATTTTTAAATACAATCGCTGAGATTGATTTCCTGGGAGAGTGAACTATCATTGAGTCAGGAATACTTTCATCGCATATTAATTAACCTCGACGATAGTCCAAACACGAGGACAAAAGTGGGTGGATAACTGGGACAAATTTTGGGGTAAAATGGGGGAAATACATAAATATTGGGTGACTAAATTTAACGAAGTTGTTTTGGAACAAATGTAACTCAAGTAGGGCTGGCCCTCAATGAGATTTGTCTACCGTACAGATGTTTGAATCCAGTGGAATGAGAACACTCGCATTCGAGACTGTGGTTTTTACTGCCGCGAGAAGGTTTCTGGAGTCTTGTGGGGGCTATGGGGAGCGATGAAATGTAAAATCGTAGTACGTGCTGCGGTCCAAACTAGCGCAGATTTATCGTACAATGCGGAACGACTGTGGAAGCACGCGCATATACAAAAATACAGTGTTTTGATACTGAAATGCCACGAAAAATGTTTCAGGGACAAATGCTCGAGGAATTTACATTATTTTGTTGAACCCCTCGTGACGATTTTTGAGTGTGGAAAATTGGCTGATTGAGCAATTTTGTCAGCCGTTCGTTGTATTAATTTAAGCCGGAATTTAGAAATTATGATATACGTATGGAGTATGGATTTTTGAAAATATGTTATTGAATATGTAAATTAGTTTTGGAAATATGGAAACTACTGTGGATCTGAGGTCGCCTGGCCTGCTCATTTATCTTCCAGTTTGGTACAGACCGAACTATATTGATTCTACCATTTTCAATCATCAAATTTGTCAATTCAATTGCGTTAGAAAAATTTGAAAAAAATCATGAATATTCAACGTCAATCAAATGACATTTTGCACAGAACAATTATTTTTTTAACATTCACCGTTCCCCAGGGAACAATTTTTACGAATGCCATCTAAAAGTCCCCAGTAAGACCGGTAAATATCCGGAAATTTACCGGTAAATTGTTAGCTGGGTCATAAATAAATAATTGAAAATGTTTAAACTTTCGGAAACCTTATGTTTTAGGCATGAAATCAATTTCTGGTAAAGTTCTGAATATGAATAAATGTTTTACGATTCCGAACACATGATTTTTAGTCTGCAAAATTAATCGTTTATAAATTATTTATAGAAAATACTCGTACATTCCAAAGTTGCAATTTTTTAATTACTTCATCAATCTTCCTTGAAAGTTAGCTTTCTGTTTTTTTTTCAGATTTTTAAAATGTTTTCTGGTTTTTCGGTTCAATATGGAGATTCAAATTCAGACCTGCAAAGTTTAAATAATGAAATCACGAATCAAATCGGATTTTTGTGTTTAAAATTAATGAATACAGTTTTCAATACAATTTCACAGAATGACACAACATTTTCATTTCCTCTCGGTCAATCCGTGTCGTCACATGGCAACAAAACGAGATAAGAGATACCCGTAGGAAGAAATAAATTGTCCGATAGCCTCACCCGTTGTTCACACGCCCGTAAACGACCAAAACTTGAACCAGATCATCTCCTTCGTACACATGTGCCCCGGAATCAGTTATTCCCATGAATTTGTCATCTCTGCTGCAATCTCAGGAATGATAATTCAGTGTGGACGACATTTCAATGAAAAAAAAACATTATTTGAAAGTTTTCTATTAGTTTCAACAATATTTTCATCGTAAATTAACTAACTCGATAATTCATTTCAATAAAGATACTTTAATTACGCGAAAGAAACAATTTATTTTGTTATAATTAAATAACTTTAATAAATTGGTTCATTTAGCCATTTAAATAACTATTTAAGTTCTGATTGATAAAGTCTTTATTTGGATTGAGAAAATACTTTTTTATGCTTGAAGAAAAACATTTATTTAATGTGAATAAAAACGCGAATTAAATCAATTTCAGTCTAATATCAGAGCATTCATTTGAGCCCCATTTGATCCAAAGTGTCCGCACATTGAACACATCTCGATATTGGACCATTAGAAAACATTTCAAAGATCTGAAAAAAATTATAAAGTTTATTTTTGGAACAAGATTGATAAAATAATTGAAAAATTGCAAAAATTACCAAAATTTTCTAAAAACAATTCATAAACAAGCAATTTTTCACCATAAAAATAATTTGTTTAGAACCGAAATTGATTCCATGGCCGAAAAAACAACAATTTTAATAATAATAATTCAATTTTGTGCAAAATAAAATTCGAATTTTGCTGAAAACTCATAATTTTTTTCAAATTTTCTCACGTAATTTAATCGACAAACTTGATAATTGAAAATGGTTGAATCTACAGTGCGTTCTGCACCAACTGTAAAAGATACTTGAATATCCTTAAATCAAATAAATAATTTCCCTGGGTGTGGACATTAATGCGTGTGAACATAATTGAACACATGTATTAATAACAACAAATTATTCCATAAGTCCATAAATTTCATTCTTTGTAGACTTGTCACAGCGCATGTATTGTGTGAATATGTAATTATGTAATTGGAGAACGTGTGAAATATATCCAACTTGCATTCCGCCGGGGGAAAAACAGTGAGAGAACATCGGATAAAAATAAATACCAATAAATCTCGCGTCAGGTGGTTTACCAATGAGCAACCGAACGTCGAATCCCGTCAATCAATCGCAATTATGCAACAAGGTCGAGTGTTGCAATTCTACCGTAAATCCAAAGTACTCGGACTCATAGAAAATAATAGGGTTTCGGGGAACTCTCACGGCCGGGGGGAAAACACACAATTTGAGGAAGAGGGAATTAGTTTGATGATCATTTGTTACACACCCTGGAAAAACAATCGTCGGGTATGTATAATGTGGCGAGTACAAGTGCGTGACACGTTGGGACGGAGCGAGAGAGCGAGAGAGAGAAAGAGAGAAAGAGCGAGAGGGAGCGAGGGCGCGGAAGCGGAGAGGGAGGTGGTAGGCAGGGCAGTGTAGCGGGAAGCGATAAGGGAATGGGGCAAACTCGACGGGGACATTCAACATTGCCCAGTGCTTTACTTGGAACTTACCTGGAAGTTGAGAATTAAACGATTCCAGGTTGGTGGTACACAAAGGGGACGATGTACGTGTGTGGCTTAATGCCGTGAGGACGGCGGAGGATATGCGATGGGCTTAGTCATCGTACCGGGTAATGTGTAACAAGCTGATTTGATGCGTTATGATGCTTGAATTAAATGCATTATTGGGGAGTCTATTCATTCGCGCGTGGGGAATTGAGAAAATTATGGATGATTCGTGTGTTTTTTGGTCGTTGAACCGAGGACAATTTTTTTGGTTTTTGATTAAGTTTATTAATTATGAAACTTGAGACATTTTCAGTCACTCAAAGGTTTTTAAAATGACAAAATGAAAGGTTTTTATTTGGTTATATTTTTCGTGTTGAGTATTTTCACAGCTTTTATTTTGTCAGTTAATTATTTTCATTGAAAAGATATTTGATTCTGTCTTAAAAATTTGATTGGAAATAATTATGAAACGATAATTAATAATTCAATTTCATAAGAAAAGGAAAGGTATTTACCTTAATTTCGATTCAGGGGAAAAAATGATGAAATTTTAGATTTCACTGAAAATTCGATGAAATTTTTTATTTTCGAGCAGCAGGAAGACGCGATTCCCCAATGTGACTGAATTTTCGATGAAAATATGAATGTTTGGTAAATTATATTGACTAAATTACACTGAATTTTCAATCCATTGAAAATTCAAGAATATATTTGCCTGAATTTTCCTGATTTCTGTCAATTTCTCCATAAAATTATTTATTTATTCATTTGGAAATTTCTTGAAATCCCAGTGAAACTATAATGTGATTAGACTTTCCAAAAAATGCACCGGAAATTGCACGAAAAATTTTCATCGGTGTATATTCTCAATTGATTATTTCTATCGCAAAAACACTACTTTTAACTGTTCTCACATTTTTCTCGCGTAATTTAGATTCTCCATTAACAATTTGTCGACTCCTGGAATCAAGAATATATTCAATTAAATTCTCAAATAATATGGACCTGAATGAGGAATAGAACAATCTATTCACAGCAATACAACATCAACAATTAATTTTAACATCAACAATTATTTTCTCAATGAATGAAAAATTTTAAAAAACAATGAATATTTCCTCTCATTTCATTCAATTGTTACTTGTAATGTTATTATTGTATTCATGAAATTGACCTATCCGGAAATCTCTCACTTTTTCACTTTATACTTTCGTCACCCAAATTCGTTATGCGTCAATTGTCAACGTCAGACGCACAACAAGAGGTCCTTGAACGAAATGTTAATTTCGCGTGTGAAGAATATACGTATATTTCTGGCTGTTTGAAGTACACGCTCGTGAATCATCCTGTGGGAGTCACCGCGCCTTCCTCCGCGGTATATTCCGACGAAGTTCTACTCCGTACACCTTCATGAGTTCCAGGAAACCGACTCCATCAAGGTAATAGGCCGTCGCTCACCTGCTGGAATTTCTCCTTATGCGTCGCGCGCTTTCATTTCACCCGGAGTTTCTCCGTCCTCGGGTGGGTAGATTTCCGGGGAATTTCTGCGCACAAGGGGGGGGGGCAAAATCACTGGAATTTCTGGAGATCTCAATCCACGCGATTTTTAGGGAAAATTTGGTCGAGGCTCTTACCCGGAATTGATGAAAAATTTATCGTTATTCTCGATTCCTCTTGATTCATTCAGGAAATAGCGTAAAAATAGGAAAATCAGTTGATGCTGATGAGGAAGTGAATTAAATCTGATTTTTTCCATTAATTCTGCATTTACGTCAGTGTTAAGTGACTTCAGATGAGAACGTCAGAGGATCTTTGATGTTTGTCGTAAAATTTTAAATATAATCGATGCCAGGAAAAAAATCTACAAAAAATTTATTTACAGTTTATGCTGTTAGGAAGTAATTGATGAAATTTTCAATGAAAAATTTAGAAAATTCTAACAACGATGAATTCATACGAAATTTCGAAAATTTTCGAAATTTTGGTTTTCTCCTTTAAGAATATCCAAGGCCTTTGGCTATTTTTTTTCCAGTGAAATGCTTTTATACTTTTGTAGTCGAACATCAGAGCTTTCATTTGAGCCCCATTTGACCTCAAGTTGAATCTCGAAATTCAACCGTTAGAAAACATTCTTTAAATCTTCTTTAAAAAAATAGAAAGTTTACTGTTGGAGGGAGATTGACGAAACGATTTAAAAATTGCAATTTTTGAAAATTACGAGCATTTCCTGCAGATAATTTATCGACAATCAATTGGATTGAAGATTATTTCGCGAAGTTTACTTAAAAAGTTTACTTAAATACTGTTGTAATATGTGTATTCAGTGGATAAGATTTGTATACCAAAAGGTTTTAAATAAACATTTCACTTATCTGTCTATAAAACTATCAATTTTCCGCCATAAAAAATTTATTAATATTCAATTTTTACCCAGAAATCAACTTTATGCCTAAAAAAAGGTTTCCGAAGATTTAAACAATTTATTTGTAAACGACAAATAAAACAAAATAATAATTCTGTGCATGAGTTTCTCACGTAATTTAATTGACAAATTTGATGATTGAAAATGGTTGAATCTACTTGAATATCCTTAAGACTACAATTTGTGGAAGTACAAAATTTTTACTTCGCACTTCCCACAATTTTTTCTCAGCGAAGATGCGAAAAAGCGACTGATTCAGTTGCATTTTGCCACTTCAACTCCCTCCCGAGCGATTTCTCCGAACTAAAACCGAGGGTAAAATTATATTCACCGTAATAAGGTACCCAGGATTATTGTCAATTGGGGTCCAGCATCGCTACACCGCCTGCGGCTCGTTAACGGCGCTTCCATGAACACATCCATTGGTGTAAAAACGCGAAAGATAACACTCGCGAATTGATGACTAACCCACGTTCGCAAAGTTGGTCACGTCACAGTGAGGCGTGCAGGAGTGACACATTACCTGGTTTGTCGTAATCGGCGGCAATTCCCTACGAAAATCGATGGAAATTCCCTCGATCCTCAAAAAAAAAATTCCTTCCAGTCTCAATGTATCACATCCGCGAATAACTATTGCGTCGGCAGCTTTTCTCTGAAGCACTTTGGTCGATAGTGTCCCGGAAAGGGTATGAAATCATCGCTCTAACCCTGTGGCCTCGCGTAACCCCGTTCTACCTGGATTATCGATCCACGGCTTTGGCCCACGTTTTCTCTCCCCGAGAGTCACTCTTTTATTTATTAATTTTCACCTCGATTCTGTTAATCCCCCTGTAACTCTCGGAACTTGGCACACCCCACATCCCGAGAATCTTCAAATTAATAAAGAAGAAGGTTAACTGGAACGAAGAGAAACTATCGGATGACACACGAGAATATTTCAACGGGTTTACGAAGAATTCTCGGTTGATTTTTACATCGCGAGGACTCACTGCTGATTTGTGATAAAATATCTCTTCTTAATGGGCACACGGATAAATGATCAGGGTTCATTACTGGAAAAGTCAAGGAATCGCAGAGGGTAGTTCGCTTCTAGGTATTTTTTCGGCGCAGAATTCTCAAGAAATTTATCCAGTAAAAAAATTTCACAGAAATCATTATTTTATTGCAATAAAATGTTCATAAACAAATCATAAAATGTCCTTCATTTGAAGTATTGTTTATTGAATTACATTTCTGTCGTGAATTGGTAAATTGGGATTGTGGATTTGGATGTGAATTTTTTCGAAAATGCATTTTGTTGTTACTTTTTGGGAAAAATTTTCGAAAAAAAGCACTTATCCTAGTTTACCAACTCACAACAGATTTCGCTTCACGATTCTCCTCCAAACATTAAAATTCGCCGGCCTTTTCCGGACAATTTTTTCTCTCGGTAATTTAATACATTTCAGATAAATTTCAAATTTAGACAAAAATGTTAATTGAAACGAGGAATAATAATCGAAGAATAATAATAATGACACACGGGAATATTTCAACGGTTTTACAAAGAATTCCTGGTCGATTTTGAGATCCTGACGACTCAATCCTGAATTCTAATAAAATATCTCATTAATAGACACACGGAAAGAAGATTAGGAAAAATTACTGCAAGAGTCAAGTAATCGTGGAGACCATTTCCGTTCTAGGTATTTTTTCCGCCGCAGAATTTCCCGGTCATTCGTTTCAAGTATTTTTCATTGAATTACATTTCGCTTCGCCGCAGAATTCCGCAGGTTTTTCTGGATATTTTTTACTAAACACTAAATCTTTTCTTTGAGATTTAATAAATTCCAGATCAATTCAAAATTTATAAACGGAAACATTGAAACGATTATATTAAGAATTCCTGGTTGATTTTTATATCCTGACGACTCCCTCCTGAATTAATAATATAATATAATATCTCGAATTAATGGGCACAGGGAAAAAAAATCAGGATAGGCTACTGTAAAAGTCACGTAATCGTCGAGACAATTTCTATAAAATAGATATTTTTTATCCTCCGGAAACTCATCCACTAAATTATCAAATTCATCCATTTTATTTTGTTCGTGCCGTTGCCAGAAAAAAATACTGTACTACCCCCACAGTAGATTTTACGTGAAATTTTAATATACGAATAACCGTAATTATTGCATCTCGAAATGTATTTTTTTATCGAGCAAATCATGAAATATCTTTCATCTAAAGTATTTTTCTCTTCACGATTCTCTTCCAACCACTACAATTTGCCGAACTCTTCTGGATAATATTTCCTCAACTTCATTCTCTGTAATTTAATAAATTCCAGATAAATTCAAAGTTCACCAAAAACAAGATAATTAACCTAAAGAATAACAATCGAATGACACACGGGAATATTTAAACGACTATACGAAGAATTCCTGGATGATTTTTATATCCTGATGAGTCAATCCTGAATTATAATAAAATATCCATCACTAATGAACAGGATGCTGTCATCATCGAAGCCCACAACAATCACCAGAGAAATTCAAATTGAGTTTCTTCTATTATAAAGACATTATGGCCGCAAAAAATCGAAAGTTCGAATCGAGATGATGATTCAGGCGTTTGAAAGAAGTAATCATCGATTTGATTGGGCTGGGGGAATGATTCAAGTCGCGGGGAGTAAGTGGGTCAGTAACTGTTGTCAAGGTCCTTGCAGGCTCGCCGTGGGGGCTCATGGGGCCATCCCCTGACGACCGGTAGCCCCTCTTTCTCCGAATTCCGATGACTGTTCATTATTGAAACCAAAAAACCCAATAGTTAAAGGTAAAGTTGAGGTTCTTCATCACGTTCCGGTGGTAATAATTCTCTCAATTATTCTCGCAATCGTATGATGGATGATTGATGATTCTTGCATTCAAGTGTTCATTTAATCAAAAAGTCAATGAGCTATCAACATTTAAGGAAATTCAAACACGTTGACATTGTTTTTTCGTTGTTAGTAATTTATTTATTTGTATTCATCACTGATGCAATGCCGTAATTAAGGATTTAAGAAATCAAGTGTTTATCGCATCAAAAATTGAATAAACTGTCAATATTAAAAGGAATTCCAACACTTTGGCATTTTTAGTTTAACCTCGGAGTTTGTATTTAAGCGATATTTGCAATTATTTCATTATCTAAATTATGAATTAGATTTTTCATTGTGAATCGTTAGAAACTATTTGACAAATCCAACAAAAATTGCTAGTTTGACCGTTTATTCATAAAAAGAGAATGTTAAACAAAAGTCCAATAATTTTCCGCCCAATTTTTGTCGCGTAATTTAATTAACAAATTTAGCAATTAAAATTCTTAAAATCCATAGAAAAATTTCAAAATATTGAAGGGAATTCCAATACTTTGGCATTTTTTTTGTTGAAATAATTTTCATCACTTTTAATTTGGCATCAGAGCTTCTGTTTAAACGTCATTTGCAATTACCTTAATTATAAATTCATTTTGAATCGTTAGAAGCTATTTGACAAAGAAAAAATCAAAAAAATTAAATTGTGTTTTCATAATTTAATCATAAAAAAAGAATGTTGAACAAGTCCCATAATTTTTCGCCCAATTTAATTCCCAAATTCAACAACAAAACATCTTGAAATCCCCAGAAAAATGGCAAAATTGTCCATTCTGCCCCTCTCCTTCGAAATTCCCTAGAAGCCGACTACCTCACAGAGATAATTATCAGTAACAAAACAGTTTAAACCCCGCAGAAGGGTGTAAACGGCTGCCGCAGTGGACCGAATCGGCGAGTTGTAGTTTACAGAAAGTAATAGAAAAGCTGAAGAGACGACTAGTGACAGCGAACCAACCGAGAGAGAGAGTGAGAGAGAGTAGTTAAAAACGAAACTAAAAAAACCCATCGGTGGAAGTAAAGAGGGAGAGAGGGCAGAAGCGGAGGCTCTCTGTGTTGCCTCTGCCTCGTGCCTCCGCACTGTTGGTGCTCGGTGGCGGGAGCAACGACGTATTATATAGACGGCTGGGCATACATGCCCGCAAACAGTCGACACGCGGCAGTCGCGTTGAAGAGATTGACAAAAACAAACTCCCGAGACCAATAATTTTTCCCTAGAAATAACCAAAAACTTCATTAACACCTCTCGATCGGAGTTTCGTCGCGGAATCAATTGCTAAATAATTCGAATTCTGTTTTTCGAGTTTCTCGAAGTTATGCCGCACTTCCGCGTGCTCAAAGGTACCACTTGTCAACGAGTGCGCGCGCATTGCCCGGCTTCATTCAAATGCAAGTGATTTTGCAAATTTTTTCAAACATCCAAGATATTCAGCACTGAATTCTGCAAGAGCTTGAACGAGTGTCGAAAAAACGTATAAACCGACACGTACACCATGAAGATAGTAGCTGTGTCGCGGACGAGTGATCACACGAGCTACTGTAACAAATTCTTCTGCCTCGTGAGGCCGTTTCTCCATCGTCGCAGTGAAAATTGTTTAATTTTTTACAAAACGAGTTTCCACGTTTGAGGATCTTGGGGTGATTGAAAAAGTGGTTTGCAGCGATTGTTGGGATTTTAATCGGCAGGAATCGGCGGGAATACCCGCCTCGTACCGCGATCCATGACGAGGGATGGTTTTTATTATTGTGAGAACGTGTGAAATTCTCTCGGTGGATTGATTGTGCTGGCGAATTGGAGGTTTATGTGTGCTCTGTTCTCTTGGCTATGGGCGAGGATTCAATAATATTACCAATTGATCGCGTTATCAGTGAAGACGTCGACGGGGGACGATCCAAGGTGGACAAGCGTGGCTGCAAATTTGTTAGGATTTATAAACGCAAAGTTTCGGGCTCCACTCCCGGCAGTTCACGGAGACAATTTTTTCGCGGTTTCGAGGGCTGCGCTGGCAAGTTTGTGATCTTTGTGGGGTGTGTTTTGATACTCGGGGGCTGTTATCTGACTCTTGGGGGGAGAGATTTGGGGAGACTGAGGATGCAGGGGGATTATCGTGGATGGAGTCGGGATTTGGGGGAGGGGAGGGGGGGACTCGGGGAGGATGAGATGGAGACCATACGGAGGAGCATCGTGGAGGGTCTCGGGATACAGAGGATACCCGATCCTTCGAAGGTATTTCTCACGCCTTGGTGGTGTGCTTTATTTTGTATATTTCGGCGAAATGGGGGGGGGTGCTTGGCGAACAGTTTTTAAGGGTTTGGCTTCAGCTCGGGGAATTTTTTTTCTATTGAAGGTTGGTAATGATTATTGCTGGTTGAGGAAGGGATGAAATCAGAATTTTTGACGAAATTCTGTGGAAACTGAAATTTCCAGTGAATTTTGTCGATGAAATTGAGGAAAATATATAAATTATTCAAGTGTTTTCAAATCATTTTTCAAGGGGGAAAATTTAATTGGTTGTAGATTATTCATGAAAAAGGTAATTTTGTTGAAATTTTTCAATTATTGGGTGAATCTTCCTTACAAGGTAGATTTTTTACAGTGGAGTATTCCAAGTTCTGTCACGAGTGGGATTTTAATTATATTTTATTCGTGTAATTGATAAAAAATCGTGAATAATTCCTGTTTTTCAATTTTTTAAATTCAAAATTTAATTATTTGCAAATTATCTACGAAAAAATTCGTAATCTTCAAATTTTCAATTTCGCAATGATTTTATGAAAATTATTTAAAAATTAGACTTGATAATTCTTCGACTCCTAACGATTTTCAATAGAAAGGCGGATTAAACCTCTAAAATATGAATAGTAAAATCATTGTAAAATGGTCTGTACTGAGTCAAATAGGAGTTGAATGGATAGTCAGATTGTCATGTTCAAATATTAAGAAGAATTTCTTTGGAAATAAAAATTGCTGAAACACTTGAATATCTTCAATTCTGAAAAAGGGCTCAATTCCGAATTTTTCATTCAGCTATTCATTCAAAATTCAATGAAAATGGTGACTCTTAGATAATATATCCAAAGACATTCGATAATGTATCTTAACAATTAAATTTTCCGTTTAATTTCAACATCATTGCATTCTAAAATTCTCATCTTCATAAAAATTTTATGTTCCCTGAAAAACTAAAAACACTTTATCTTCATTCATGAACAGTCTCATGCCCTGATGTTCACGTCCAAATATCGACAAGAATATTCGGCAAAAAAAAATTCGTCGAAGCACTGAATATCCCTAATTCTGAAAAAAGTTCATATTCAAAATATCCATTTAAAATTCAAAGAAAATTGTAACCTTCACATAACATATCCACAAACGTTGAATAATGTATCGAGAAAATTAAAATTCAATTCAATTATCCGTTCATTACATTCTAAAATTCTCATCTTCATAAACATTTTATGTTTCTTAAAAAATTAAAAACACTTTGTCTCCATTCATGAGCATTCCCTTTAAACATCGGAGAGAATTTTATTTAAAAAAACTGTAGAAATCCTCGTATATTCTTAATTATCAAAAATTGGATGAATTCAAACCGTTTTGTTCATCTATTTATTCAACATCCAAAAAAAATCAGATAAAAAAATTCCACTGCAATTTCCTGTTTAATTCCAGCATTATTTATTTATTAATCCACATGACATCCACTTTGACATCTAAATATCCGACAACAAAAATTTTTGAAAGGTTAATAAACAATAAATTTTTCTTTTAACCAAGAAGTCTCTCATTCTCAACTATCGACATCGTGACCTCTGCACTAGAAGTGAAAGAACCCAAAAAAAATGATCAAAATATCAGCAAACTTCCAACACTATTCGATTCTCAAATTCCGCTCATCATTAAAAATTTTACATCCATAGAAAAAAACTGAAAAACACTTCATCTTCATAAAGAATCAGTCCACGCACGATGATGTGTTGTTCGTCTCATTAAACATCCCCATAAAATTTCTAATTTAAACTTCAATTCTTCTCCACCTCATCTCCGAGAACCCCATTAAAATAAATGAGTAACAAACGCATTTCAAATAATCATAAATAACCTCCGTACATTCATTAACCATTGATAAATCAATTCGCCCCAGACAAGGAGTCTCCACCCATGGGCAACAGGTGTCGGTTTTTAGTGGTCCCACCGCCTCCAAATCTCTCCACTGTCTCATCTCTTAATCTTCCCCTTGTCCCTACACCCGATGTTCCTCCCGTTAAGAAATGTTACGTTAGAGTCGATAGATAAATAAGTTGACTCGGGGGATAACGAAGGGACACGAGTGAGAAAATTATCGGAGGGAACGGAACGCGGAGAATGTCGCTGGGAAATTCCAGACGATCTCCGCGGCGAGGGGGGCGGTTCGGTTACATGTGTGCGTAAATTGCCTCGGTGAGACCTCCAGCATCGGGCAATTCGATACCTCCGGCCTCGGAAATCCATGAATGTGAAAAGTCAGATACGGAACGAATGATACAGGAACCTTTTTTGGTTCCTGGAATTTATTTCCCCGGAATTTCCACGGGATCGATTTTAATTGAGTTGTTGCGTGAAATTTGTTTATTTAGTAGAGCGATGAAGTGTGAAGATTAAATGGAAAATAGTAAATACGTATTTTTTTATTCTTAATAATCATGAAATAAGATGTTACAAATTGAATAAACTTCTGCATTGTGACGTCATGTCACGTCATGTCACTTCATCAAATTCTGTGTTAACCCCCTGAAAAGTGAACATTTCGAAACAGTTTAGCGTGCGTAAAACGGTTGTTTTCCGCACGGCGTGTGTAAAACGAAATCTCATGTGAATTCATTTTACTAACGCCATTTCATTCATTCATTAATTCCTTCATTTCATTTGACTGGAAAGCGAAGCTTTAGGCACTCGAAATTCACTTTCCGCACGCTCTTCAATCTTACTCATACGTGCACAAAAAAAACACTTTACCCCCACTGCCGTTCCGAACAGTGAACTCAGCGCGTATTCCAAAAAATAGGATGGGCGTGCGGAAAAGTGGAATTTTATCCGCTAGTAACACAATATATTATTGTATATTCTGTACCTATACCCGCCCAACTGTCAAAGAACACTTTTCTCACGAGTGTCGAACCCTATTGTTCATCGCAATGTGTGAAAAGTAGAATTTCGTGCACGCAGAGCGTGCGTCTAATTTCACTTTACGCGCAAGTGATGAAAAGTTGTTTTCGACGTACAGGTCTTTACCCACTGGAGCTGAGAACTCAATTTCAATAAAAAAAAAATAATCCTCCATTCCTCGGAAATAATTAGATCAACACAGCTCGTCTTTTTATCCAATTTCCTCTCATCTCAACTCGACAAACCCATTTTCTCAAGTAATTACAAGTGACAATGGCTCTTTTTCGTCAAAGCGGTCCCCCGAAAATACTGTGATTCAAGACCCCTTGAGTGGTTAGTCAAGCACGCGACGTCTTGAGTGAGTCGTTTAAGTGAGTTTAAACAAACTCGAGTCGGAGAACGGCAAATGAGAAGAACGGAGACAAAAAGGGCAGACGGCAGAAGGGCGTCGCGACGCGGTAAATGGACCTTCTTCAGTCCGTTGCGCGAGCAAGAGCCTCGGGTAATGCGAAAGAGGTGGAATGACTCATAATACGGACCGACACGGTGTCTCGGGACCACCGGCGATTCACCTTTACGACTCTCGTGGGCTCATTACGGGTCGCCAATCCCTCGGCGCCCCACGAGGATTTTGAGGATAAATAAGAGGAAATTGGGAGAGTGGTGAAAGGGTTCGCAAATTATTGATACAGAAATGGACAATTCGGTTTTTAAGATAACGAGGCGCTACACATTTTAACAAAATGTTTCAATTGTATGGAATGAATTATTCGGACATTTCGAATGAAATCTTCACTGAGATCGCGAAAATATTTGTTTATATTTAAAAAAATTGGTTATTTGATACGAATTAAGTTTATTTGATTCAAATGATTCATTTATCGTAAACATGTTTGTGCGAAGTTGCATTGAATATTACAGAAATTAACTAATTCATCAATAAATTTTCTGTAACCTTTTCGCAGTTAAAAATTTTAACATTTCTTTTCAAATTTGAAAAATAATTATTAGGATTAAGACACAATTTTTTATTATATTTATTTCAATTCATTTAATGTGAATAAAAACTCTACAAAAAATCATTTTTTTTAGAATTCATATGAATGACTCCTGCGAGTGTATTTACGTCATGAATTTTTCAATAATTTGCATTATCATATGGACCAAAAAATTAGAACTGTACTGAATATTCAAGGAATTAACTAATTCATGAAGAAATTTTCTGTAAGTTTCTCGTTGTTAAAAATTTCAAAATTTCTCTTGAAATTTTAAGAATAATCATTAGGCTTAAGACGCAATATTTTACTATCTTTGAAAGCACCTAATTTTATGTCAATAAAAACGCAACGAAAACTCGTTTTTTTTTAATTCAAATGAGTCATTCATGAATTTTTAATAATTTATCTTATCATATGAACCAAAAAATTGGAATTGCACTGAACATTCAAGAAATTAACAAAATCGTCCATAAATTTTACATAAATCTCTCCTTGTCAAAAATTTCAGCATTCCCCTTGAAATTTCAAGTGTAATTCTAACAGTTTAGCTTGAATAATCCTCACACCAGAATTTTTCATTGAGATAAACTACCTACACATAAAAAACCCCTAAAAAGATTCTCTGACCCGAGTTAAATCCAGATAATAACAGTGTCACGAGTGCGAGCCATCGCAATCATTTGAGAACTTCCACACATATGAGGAAGGGAATCAATTAAGGGGTCCAAGTTCAATCGGTGAATCGTTTTGGGAGGAGAAATCATCTCTGGGTCAACGTCTCCACGTCAACAACTTCTTTTTCATCATTCTTTTCCCTCGCACACACGTTTGTTTCTTTTTTTATAATTCTCCTCGTTTTTTTACGAGTGTTCTTATCTCTCTCTGGGAACGATCCCACTTGACTTCTCACTCCGCCTTTACTCGTCTGTGTTTTGTTAATTAGCAACAAGTCGGGCCTTCCCTCGGCGTTTTTTTTGTCATCCACTCCACATCTCTTTTCATCGTTCTCACTAAATGCATTTTTGTTTCGTCTCTCCCCCAACAGGCGAACGTGAGTCAGACGGAGTATGAAAGAGCCCACGTCGAATACCTGAGGAGACTGCAAATGTCGAGAGCACCTGGTGACAGAAGACGGAGGAGACTTCACACGTTTCATGCCACAGGTAACAATGCGCTTTGAATTCGGTTCTAGTACTTTTTGATGGGTTTTTTTATATTTTTTCGAATGGTGAGGTTCGATGCCGTTGGGATGAGCCTTGGTACCGTTGGTGTTTTAATTGCCTTGGGGAGGGATAGGACAGAATAGTTTGCCTTGAATTTTTAGTGACTGTTTTTGTATTTCGAGGACGAAGGAGAATAAAGTGCTGGGAGACATTTTTTGTAGGGGAAATTGGGCATTTTCGGGGAATGACATAAAATTGTCCACTTTTTTCTCGGTTTTATAGTGAATTTAAAGGGAATTCTCGTGATTTTTGATTGGCGATCGTAAAGGATTGATGACTGGGAATAAATTGACGTTTGAAGTTTAAATTCGCGTTAAAGGCCATGGGGTTTTCAGTGTTTATTGGAGATTTATGGTGAATCGTCAAAAATCCATTTCTAAAAATTTTTACTTTTTTATATTTAATTTAGAACTAGATGGAAATACTTATGCTATTTGATGAATAAGTGCGATTAACGGACAATTGGACGATTGGGAGTAAAACAAATTGAAATTGCATCTTTTACGCTATTGACAATTATGTGATGATGTAATAAAATTAATTAATTCATCAGGAAAAATAAGAAATTGTTCTCTATTCCCTGAACAACAATATTCTATCTTTTATTTAATAAAACTTTTATTTTTATTTTATAAAATTGTTCATTTTTTGTTCGGTATTGACTGGCTTTTAATGGGAATACGTGTTTTATTTGATTGGTGATCATAAAGGATTGATGACCGGGAATAAATTAAAATTTTAGCATTTGTTTGATATTTATCCTGAATCCTCAAAAATTCGTTGGTTTTCTCAGAAAAATCCATTCTTAAAATTTTTTAATTTTTTATTTAATTTGGTAATCAAAATAAATGGAAATACTCATGATATCTGATGAATAATTGTGAACAATTACGGACAAATTAAAATTGCATTTTTCACATTGATAATTATGTGATGATGCAATAAAATTGATTAATTCATCAGGAGAAATGAGAACTGATTCTGAATATTCTGGGGGCATTCCCTACATTTCATGAACAACATCGTTGGATTTTTTTTCTAATTTCCAAAAAAAGTTCAAAAACAGCTTCAATTTCTAAATTTTTGAAAAATGAGATTCATGAGAACTTTTCTATCAGTATACCCTCTTAAAAAAATGCTGCTGACCCACCCGTATCCATGCAATATATAAATATGGGAATATTCCAAAAACCCAAAAAGTATTTTCAGCTTTTAAAATTCATAAGGTAAAATCCCGCAGACCGATCTTGTTGAAATTTTCGTGAAAATGTTCAGAATACCCATACGCACAAAACTATAGCATCCGTATTTCGATCGAATCATTCCTCAATTTAATGTGCACAAGAATTTAAAAAATCGAAAAATGTCGAAAATTAAAAATTTCGAAATCGTTCCCAAATGCCATTCAGAAATATTTTCTAGTCGACTGTTCATTGAAAAATATAAACATTTAGACTCGGGAGGACTCAGAATCGGGTTTTGGGGCTTTTTAAAATCAGATATTAGAATTAGATTTCGTTCTTCCTGTGAAAACAAGCGCAAAAAGAAAAAACATTAATGGGATTTTCACAAGTTTCACTTTCAGTCCGTCTGAACGTCCTTAAGCGAATAAAACAGAAGATAATTCTGCCCTGTCATATTCGTCCTCGTTCGCTCGTATTGAGTCATTTCCTGGGGGATTACCGGTACTTCTTTTATAATGAGTGCTCAGGTGACGTTTGCCATGAGCCCAAGAAAAACCTGTCATTAAATTCTCGTTCGAAATTCTCCACTCTCAGTTACTCAATTATTTTTTCAACGACTCGATTCACAATGAACCCGTGATTTTTTTTTCTGTCGACACGATTATCAGACTGACTTTCACGCTTCACTTTGATATTTTCGAGGACGAAGGTGGAACTAGATGTAATTGCATCCTGTTTACTTTCGCCGTGGAAGTCTGAGGCTGGTCATCCACCCCTGGCCCGCTTCAGGAGTATTTTTGCGGGGGTCAAGCGTCGGGGGCGAGCTTCCGGTCCACGTTATGTCTTGTCGAGAGTAATAGACAACCGGCGAACGAAGTCTCACGACCTCATTTCGTTGGAGCAATTTTCCGGGGCTTATCAGCCGCGGCTCGACAATCGTCAAACGTTTTTCTCGCTTTTTTTTCTCTTCTCGGACGATACAAGATGTCTTCGGGGAAAACATTAAGCCCAACATCTTGATTGTGGTGGGAAAAATGGGGGACCCTGAATGTAACCAAATTAAGATTCATATTTCCTGTTCTGTTTTCAATGAATTCTGTTGTGAAGTGGGAAAGTCCGAGGGAATAGCTCAATTTGAGATATTTATGTAGAAAATAAATACGACAGAAGGCCGGATATAATCGATATTTTATTCTTTGCTTGGAAATTGTTGAGGCTATTTCAAACATTATTTTTTTGCATAAGATTTGTTGAAATTTTCAAAAATGATTTTTCGGAGAAAAATCAAGAGCTAGAAGCTATCCGTGAAGAATATCATGCCTCATTCGAGAATAAAATATACCCAACGCCGTTGATTAATTCAGAAAAATTATGAAAACGTATAACGTAACGACTAATCTAAGGAAAAATGTCGAAATATTTTTCTCCAAAAATGTAATTTGACATTTGTCGTTGAAACTCATCGATACCGAGACAAATTAATTACTTGCGGTTGGAAAAAATTGAATGAATACCTGAATTTGAGATATTTACATAAAAAATGAATAAAAAAAGCAGGCCTAATCGATATTTTTTTTTTTGAAAATTGTCATTCATTAAATTTTTTAATTAAATTACGTGATAACAATTTGAAACAATTCATGGAAAAAGTAATAGAAATTGTTGAAATTTTTGCAAACTCAATTTTTTTGCATAAAATTTTGTTAAAATTTTGAAAAATTATTTCTTAGAGAATAATTAATTGTTTATAAATTATTGATGAAGAATATTATGCCTTATTCAAGATTAAAATATACCCAATGCCGTTGATTAATTCAGAAAAATTATGAAAACGTATAACGCAACGACTAATCTAAGGAAAAATGTCGAAATATTTTCCTTCGAAAAAAGTATTTTGACATTTCCCTATGGAACTCATCGATACCGAGATAAATTAATTGGCTATGTGAATTAATTCATTGGGTGTGGTTGGAAAAATATGAATGAATACCTCAATTTTAGATATTTACATAAGAATATAAATAAGAAAAGAAGGCCAGATATACTCGATATTTGATTCTTCATTTGGAAATTTCTATTTATGAAACTTTTCAATTAAATTACATGATAAAAATTTGAAACAATTCCCGGAAAAAGTAATGGAAATTATCGAAACTTTTACAAACCTTATTTGTGTTGCATAAAACATAATTTCTTTATTTGCTGAAATTTCTAAAAATCATTTCGGGGAAAAAATCAGTTGTTTATAAACTATTCATGAAGAATATTATACCTCATTCAAGAATAGAAACACCCAGTGCCGTTAATTAATTCCGAAAACATATAAAAACCCATAACACAACGATTAATCTCCGGAACGAATGTTGAAATACATTTTTAGTAGATGAAGAAATTCCCTTCGAAAACTGATCTCTGGCATTTGAAATCAATAATTAATCCCTCAACGCGTGAATTTGACCAATTATTATCCCAAAAAAATATCAATCAAATGATAACCCATTCATTAAATCCTCCATTATTGACTAACGATGCATCAACCCGAGCATTCGACGTATCATCTCAATTACGCCGGGTGAAAAAAAGCCGAGAAAAACGTTCTCACCGCTGACAAATGACAATAAAAAGCGTTATCCCAGCATCCATATCAAAGTAACGCATTACTCAGTAGCCTCGATAAGCATCTTAAGTGTCTGTGTACCCAGCCGTTAGGATTATCAATCAAATTAGCAATCACCGGAGTGCAACATGAAATGAAGGATAAAAAAAAATCCCATACACTGTAGAAAAACGCTGAGACGCTTGTTGAAGAATACTTGGAAGTCAGTTACAAGTGGAGTCTCGCAATGTGGGCCTGGAGAGACGTGTACTTGAGACTTGTGTTATAATCCCCTTTTTTCTCATATGTCTCCCGCTCCCCCTCAGTCATTTGCAACCTCTCCTCTCGGCACTCCCCCTCTCCCGGGTATATTGTCCTCGTGATACGTCTGTCTCGTTACGAAATAGAAATTCCATTGGAATGTCGAACAACGGGTTTTTGCAAAATGCAATGATGGAGAGATTCCCGTGCTCAAGTCATACATTGATTATTGAGGGCTATTGATATCGTTGTTTTAAACTGCTTTGCGATTTGATAACATTTTTTTGAGTGATAGTATCAATATTTTGGAATCAATATTTTGAAATTTC
Source organism: Diachasma alloeum (assembly GCF_001412515.2). Lineage (NCBI taxonomy): Eukaryota > Metazoa > Arthropoda > Insecta > Hymenoptera > Braconidae > Diachasma > Diachasma alloeum. The sequence goes on from NW_021680349.1 coordinate 2,461,827, forward strand.
GGTGGATAATTGAATTTTAATTAGTGTCAACGGCTAGAGCTTTTGACATCATGAATCTTTAAATAGACTTTTTATCAAGACTTTCCAAAGACTTCCTAAAAATTCAAAAAGAAAAATGAAATTTAGCCCTTAAAAGCTCAAACAATAAAAAGATTGGAAAATGTCCGGAAAAATAGGGTCAAATGCTTAATTCCAACGAAAAAAAATGGTCCAAATACTGGCATGTCCTCGAAGATTACGAGAAGCGAAAGAATTAAAAAAAAACACCCGCTCGAACTTCTATTTTTAGAAATCGGAATGAGAGAAAAAAAATGACCACTTGTTTGAATCTTGATAATTTCATTTCGTTCTTCCTCCTCGTCTTCCTCCCAGGTCTGAAGATTCCACTTCAACTTCCGGCCACACAAAGATGTCACCGACAATGGGCTTTAACCAGGGAAATGATTTTACGACACCGTTTCCTACAGTCATAAAAAAAATCAGAACATAAAGTCAAGTTAAGCCGAGGTGACAGTAAACGCTCATTCATTTTTTATTTGTATTTTATTTAGTGAGTGGAGAGAACAATTTATCGAGTGTTATGTTTGTTGAGAAATAGTAATGTTGTATGTAATAGTGCGAAGGCAAACGATTAACAACGGGGGCGCCGTGAGGTGTGCGAGTGGGCAGGCGCCAACGGAGCACTCAGTATCTATTTTTGATCGGAATACCAGTGTGATAAAGTTCTATTATCGGAATCGATGAATCGTTGAGCTATTTCAAGTTTGTATCACAGGCAATGATTTCTGTAACCTAAAGATAACTGTTTCGAGTACCACTCGTGGGTATTTCTCATTTGAAAACATCGGGGGATGTGGGGGATATCGATTATGCATCACGATCACGCTTTCATTCCGGAGATAGGAGTCAGAGGGTGATGTGCGTATTACATTCCACTGGATTATTGTGTAAATACAACGAAATTCTTTGGATTTTATTAACCCAACCCACGTATGTGATCACAGGGGAGATATGTATTTTTAGGTGATTCTATTTTACTCGAGTGGTGACTACTAAATACCGGAAATTCGTGTAAACATTGGGGAAGGGAAAGCCAAATGGGTAGAGAAAAAAGGCTAAAGTAAAGGAATTAAATTTAAAATTTGAAATTTTTACGAATTTTTAAACTCGAATCATTCGTTTTAATAATTTTTTTAGATTTAATTTGTATCCTTTTGCAATATGGGAGAATTTAAATTAAAATGAATAGATATAGTTGCATAGCATGATTTTTTCATATTATCAATTTGAATTTGAAATTATCCTATGAATGAAATGATTCATTATTAAAACCTCTCAACGATTTATTTTCACTAAAATTTCTCGAGTGATTCTTCAAAACATTTCTTACATAAAATAAAACAAAACCAAAACTGATCACTGAGCAGATACGTATTTTTAGATGATTCTATCTTACTCGAGTGATGACCACTAAATTCCGGAAATTTGCGTAATTATTGGGGAAGGGAAAGCCGAATGAGTAGAAAAAACACTAAAGTAACGGAATGAAAGCTAAATATGTTATTCTTAATCAATTTTTAGCCGTTCTTTTAATTTTCTTCATTTAATTTCTCCTCATTTATTTTAAAATAATAAATTCAGTGCAATATGTGAGAATTCAAAGCTCTGAACAATCGATTTTCACAAGAACTTATCGGCTTATCCTGTACCCCATTTTCAAACCCAAAAAAAGTGAACTAAAATCCCTTAAAAAAGTGCAAACAAATAACTAAAAATCCGACAATTTGTTGCAGACGAAATGGATCAACTGTCAAGAACCAAACGTGATCTGTCATCCCCCCAGTCGGACACCTACAGCCTGTACTTCCCCCTGGACGTCCCCGCCGACGACGAGGAAGTGGATCACGCAATCCTAAGACTGATTCTCGAGCCAACGGGAGCGTCAGACAGCGTGGAAGTATCGATTTACCGTATTGGCGAGACGTCAAGCCCGCTAGTATCAAGTGCAACATTTTCCCACCTCGATGGGCCCCGGTGGATCGAGCTCGACGTGACGGAGTTGGTTGTGCTGTGGCACGAGGGTCTCATCGACAATCTGGGTCTAGAGGTGCGCCTCAAGGGTCCCCTGAGCCCCAACGTCTCCCTCGGCTCCCCCGTTCTCAACGTATTCACCACCTCCGGGCAGTTGCGACGAAGACGCTCAGCTCCTGATCACCTCATGTCCCTCCACAAGGGAAGGAGAACCGAGTGTCGTGGTGAGAACAAAAAGTGCTGCAGACACGAGATGACAGTTATATTCAAGGATCTCAAGGGCTTTGAATTTATCGTTCAACCAAAGACTTTCGACGCCGGTTACTGCAAGGGCAGATGTCCACCGCGATACAATCCTGCCCATCATCATGCACTACTTCAGAGTCTCATATGGAAGGAGGACAAGAGAAAAGCGCCCAGGCCGTGCTGCGCACCCAGCAAACTCGCTGAGCTTGAGATACTCTACTTCGACGAGAATGATCCTACTAAACTTAAGGTCTCCAGCTGGAAGAACATGAGGGTGCTGGAGTGCGCGTGCTCGTAAGAAGCAGCCACTTGGGTTCAATTCACCAAAGAGTTTAGACATCAATTTTTTTTTACGCTCCTCCCCACGTCTCTGGGATACTTTTGTCTTCGTAATCTCATACGTGTAACCCTTGACTCTTTTTTTCTGCCTCTTGTGACTGTGATATTAAACGTACGGGAATCAGCAACGGTCGACGCTTCTGCGACGCCAATTAGGGGTTTTTTTATTTTTTTTCTCTTTTAGGGGTTTATTGAGTAGTTTTGGGATTGAGATGAGGGGGAGATGGTTCGTTAGTTTATCTTCTCTCCTGCACTTGATCACGGAATGATTAAAAGTTAAATTATTAATAGCTCGAGGAGTTCAACCTGTTTCGGAGGATTTTTTTCGGGGGAGGAGGGTTGCGCTGTTATTCGAGGGATTGTGCTATTTTTTATTGTTCACCAGCACGCGACATTGCCCGATGGACTATTTGTGTGCTTGTTCGAGGTAGACCCAGCTCCCACTGTTTATCCACACAGCGTGTACATATTTATTAATTTATTTTAATGTTTAGGGTATTTTAGGGGTTTGAGGAGTGGCTAATGCAAGTCTGTTTTTTTTATCGAGTATTTCGGGTCGCGTTTATATGTTTTTACGTGTGTATGTGTAATTGTATGCTATTAGGTATGTAGTGAATCTCATGAGGGGGGGGATTGGGGTAGTTGGTCCTTTTTAATGCGAGGATACTGCTTCGTTGTATTTGAATTTTTGTGCCTCTGAGAATTTGCATTTCGATGGAATTTGGTTGGGACATTATCATTGAATTGATATTAATAAAAGAATGAGATTTGAAAAATATTTTTGTCTGGTGTTATTTGAGACTACCTTTCGCAACAGGAAAACATCTTTCATTCGAGGATAATTTTGGTCTTGAATGAATTTCCAGTGGGAAACTTGAGGATTATTATAGCTGGGTTTTTATTGAGTAGTTTTTCCTTGTTTCACGAATACGTAATTCGTTCTTGAATTCACAATAAAGCGGTTCTTGACTGAAGAATAGCTCTGGATGAGGAGAATTATTTTCAAATGTAAAATGAAAATTTTTTGAATTTTGTTTTATTTCTTTTTTTATTAACTTCCCGACACGAATGAAGGAAGTTTTTTTTTTTTTGAGAATTAGAACATTTTTTATCTATTCTAGTCTTTTGTATTAAGAATGTTAAATTCTTAAATAGAGAATGGAACGCCTTTTATTTGAAAATGTGGATATTGTTAATCAAAGATCGAAGAGTCAACAATAATCATTTATCAATGAAGAATATTTTTTATTTTGATTTCATAGATTTAAGGATATTTAAAATGAAACAGTGAAATTAATGTTTAATTTAATTAAAAATTAAAGTTAAACTTTGCCCGATTTTTCCTTGCGCCACTAGATTCAGCGCATTCTGGCCTATTTTTCCACATTGCCCTTTTTATTCCATTTTTAAAGTCTTCCAATCGGTAAATTATCAATTTGGAAATGAATCCCATAAGAGCCCGCGTATAAAAAAATTTGTTTATTTAATTTTGTCAAAGCCACTGCAACTGATTTTTCTTCATTACCAAAATTGTTAATTTCCTGGAGCATGACGAAATTAAATTGCCGACGAATGGATAAACATCCTTAAAATTCGTAAATCGATAGTTTAAAATTTCTCGACTTCAGCTTTATTCCCTTCCCTCCCCGCCTATGATAATGATCCAAATCCCTATTCTACCAACCGCCAATCAAGCTAATAATGAAGGAATTAATGTACAATATTTACGTTAGAGGTCTCCACTCACTTGAAAAACATCTCTCTCGGCGCGAAAAAATAAATGAAATCATCAAGAATCAATATGACCACGCGACGGCCCACATTTCGCAAATTGCGAGACTTGGCCTTTCCCTCCGACATCGTGGACATAACTAATGAGCATACAATGTCAGAGATAATTATTATCAGACTCATTGTAAAAAGTCCACGTGGAATCCCGAGAAACGTTTTGCAGGTACCCGCACGTCCAAACACGTCAACATGGGCAAATATTACAGTCGACGATCGAGAAATTTCTACTGAACAAAAAAATCTACTTTGGTGAAATGAATTGAAGGGGAACAGTAGTTGAGCAGTTGAATAACAAGTCAGTTTTTCCNGTATTAAGAATGTTAAATTCTTAAATAGAGAATGGAACGCCTTTTATTTGAAAATGTGGATATTGTTAATCAAAGATCGAAGAGTCAACAATAATCATTTATCAATGAAGAATATTTTTTATTTTGATTTCATAGATTTAAGGATATTTAAAATGAAACAGTGAAATTAATGTTTAATTTAATTAAAAATTAAAGTTAAACTTTGCCCGATTTTTCCTTGCGCCACTAGATTCAGCGCATTCTGGCCTATTTTTCCACATTGCCCTTTTTATTCCATTTTTAAAGTCTTCCAATCGGTAAATTATCAATTTGGAAATGAATCCCATAAGAGCCCGCGTATAAAAAAATTTGTTTATTTAATTTTGTCAAAGCCACTGCAACTGATTTTTCTTCATTACCAAAATTGTTAATTTCCTGGAGCATGACGAAATTAAATTGCCGACGAATGGATAAACATCCTTAAAATTCGTAAATCGATAGTTTAAAATTTCTCGACTTCAGCTTTATTCCCTTCCCTCCCCGCCTATGATAATGATCCAAATCCCTATTCTACCAACCGCCAATCAAGCTAATAATGAAGGAATTAATGTACAATATTTACGTTAGAGGTCTCCACTCACTTGAAAAACATCTCTCTCGGCGCGAAAAAATAAATGAAATCATCAAGAATCAATATGACCACGCGACGGCCCACATTTCGCAAATTGCGAGACTTGGCCTTTCCCTCCGACATCGTGGACATAACTAATGAGCATACAATGTCAGAGATAATTATTATCAGACTCATTGTAAAAAGTCCACGTGGAATCCCGAGAAACGTTTTGCAGGTACCCGCACGTCCAAACACGTCAACATGGGCAAATATTACAGTCGACGATCGAGAAATTTCTACTGAACAAAAAAATCTACTTTGGTGAAATGAATTGAAGGGGAACAGTAGTTGAGCAGTTGAATAACAAGTCAGTTTTTCCACTTTATTAATTAAAAAATAAATTTAAAACTTCCTTTCGTGAATTCTTTCGAAGGAAAAATGAACTGTTGAAATTTTTTGGTTGAAATTTAATTTATATCACATTACAGTTCCACTGAAATTTGAAGGAATTTCGTAATTGAAAATTCCAATGGTTTTCCAGCCAATGGAAACGATGAATCATTCATTTATTCAATGAAAATTAATCGGAATCAGGGAAACCAATATTTCTTGTCTATCTGGTATTTAAAAATGCGGAATTTGATAGAATTTTCAGTGAAATTTGAAATTTCCATTTTTTTCCAATCGAGTTTTTCCGTCAATTATTTTTATTGTCATTTTTTTAATAAACATAAAGTGAGCATACGTGCACATCAATTTTTAATGAAGAGACGAGCAAATATCACTCATATAATGAATTTCTCAATTGACAAATTTGTGACAAAAAAATAAAAATTGAATAAAAAAGAAGGAAATTCCATTACATTCGAGTCTTTGAACAGATATGTTTCTAAAAATGTCAAAGTAATGACTGTTTCATAAAAAAAAAAATTGAAAATTGAATGACAGTGAATTTTTCGACGAATGTCATACAATCATTTGTTTTCATTCATAATGACTTGCACAATAACTTGAATTCTAGATTTAGCGTCATATGATTAACATCGCCAGAATCAGCATTACGGTAGTTCCCGCGTCCTCAGATATCGGTTGATATCCCCATCTCTATGTCATGATGATCGAGTACACAGAAAATGATGAAAATAGGTAACTGATTCATTACTTAAATTAATCAACACTATCAACCAATAAATTAGGGAAAGCCAAGTGCCTCAAATAGTTTTAATGGCCAAAATTGTCATGAAACAAAATTTAAAAATACGACAGAAAAATTACTGTCTTTGAATACTAAAATATGGACAATAAAAGAATTGTCAACTCCAAATGCTACAAAACATCTCACCAAACAATAACCAAAGTGCCTCGTTCTCATTAATTTCCATAACGTCACATAACTTTTAAATCCGGCCTCCACAAATGTTTCTCCTTCACACGATCACACGAATTTAATCCCATGAATCGATTGAATCACAAAGATCCCGAGTGTAAATGCCCTCGGGTGGATCCAAACAGCGTGAGAGGTCCCGAGATCGATCTCGGCCGCATTTACGGAGACGCCTCGGAGGAGCCAAACGAGTTTGCGCTCGCACGAAACGATCGTTCCAAGTTGCTCGACCTCTTGAACCCACCCGCGAGACAATCGTTCCTTTCTTCGATGCCTCAACGAAAAATAAAAGGAACTAACCCTGTGAATACCCCGAGCGAGAAAAAAATATTGAAGACGGGGGAAAAAGTTGGGGAAGGGAGACAGGTTGACTTCGAAGTGGATTGGCGCCAAGTGATTGGGATAATGATTTATCTGGGGGTTCGGGCAATTGCATGATTCTCCGACGTGTGTCAAGCTTGACTCATCTTTATTGGAGTGACGAGCGCTAGTTGGAGGAAAAACCTTGACGTTTTGCTTGCGATTAATTATCGCGTTGAGAATTATTCGAGGTAATTGTTTGTCGGGAGAACATACGGTACATTGTGCACGTTCAAATGTAAACAAACTCGTCCTTGGGGACAAAGAGAATAAAAAATCGGGAGGTGCTTGTATCTTTCATACAGACTGTGAAAAAAATTCAGTAGCGAAGTGGTAAAACGGTTTAAGTCGACTTCTCTTAGTTGAGTTTTTGAAGAATATCTCCGAATCCAGAGGAGATATTGGAATTTTCGTAATAACCGTTTTTCTTGGGTGAATTGAGCGCTACAAAGAAGGTTTTAATAAAAATTTAGCTATCTCCCTTAGATTTCGAGATATTCACTAAAAACTAGACAATAGTGAAAATCGACTTATCGTTTTACCACTTCGCTACTGAATTAATTTTGCGGACGAATTATTTTCTTGGAAGGAGAATTTATTTTTTTATTTCTCCAGGCAGGTCATCCCCAGGTGGTCCCAGTCCGTCTCCACAAATTTTAGCTTTTATATTCAATGCAAGCATGAAAATTCCTAAATGCTTCAAATTCCACTGCACGAAAAGTACATGAAATTTATTCAACAAATTAGAGTGCATTAGTCAATGCACGAAATCAGATGAATAATGCATAAATCCGCCAAGGAGATCGAGATTTCTCGCATCACCAGATTAACACATCTGTTCGAGGGTTTATCTCATTGAGCAATTAGTGTCGATAAGAAGTCGTGAATGTCAATCGTGGAATTAAATAATTAAATTGAAACCCAAAGGAGGGAATATTCCACAGCCGTTGGTCTTGTTTCATCCTTTGTTTCTGCGAAGGCAGTTGGAGCAGCAATATTTACAAAAATTAGAGTCTATAATCTTGTTAACAAACGTTGAGATCATTTGAAACCTCAATCGTTTCTCCCGTTGACGAATGGGACAAGGTCTTCATTCTTCAAAGCGATAACTGGAGATTTAGTGGCTCTTGAAATTGTGAGTCATTCATTTTCCGTCAATTATTTTTATTGTTATTGTGTTGATAAACATAAAGTGAACATACGTGCACACACATTTTTAATGAAGAGACGAGCAATGATCACTCATTTAATGAATTTCTGAATTGACAAATTTGTGACAAAAAAATAAAAATTGAATAAAAAAAATAGGAAATTCCATTACGTTCGAGTCTTTGAACAGATATGTTTCTAAAAATGTCAAAGTAATGACTGTTTCATTAAAAAAAAATTGAAAATTGAATGCCAGTGAATTTTTCGACGAATGTCATACAATCATTTGTTTTTATTCATAATGACTTGCACAATAACTTGAATTCTAGATTTAGCGTCATATGATTAACATCGCCAGAATCAGCATTACGGTAGTTCCCGCGTCCGCAGATAGCGGTTGATATCCCCATCTCTATGTCATGATGATCGTCTCACTCGTACGTAAACACATTTCGAGTCTCCAACTGTTACATTACGTTTGGGGGGACGTCCCCATGTCGTACATCAGAGTCAACACGTTGTCGCTGGAGACGCGCGCGTCTCCGTTTTTTGTATAAATGCTTGGTAGAAAGTGCTAGAGCACTGATACACCGGCTGTTACCTCTGACGGTACGAAACGACCAGGAGAATATCATAATGAAGAGCTCAGTTTTGTGCTTCGCGGTTGTTCTGGCGTTCGCCGCATTTTTACATTCCTCTGGTGAGTCTCACGTTTTTTATTTTGTACGGGTTCCGTATAGGCAGATGGACGGCTCAGAATTGCGTTTTTCCACTTCCTACTCCCTATACAAGATGAATTAAATTAATTTTTTTTGGGACTTTCGTTTTTCGCGATTATCTCGGAAACTATGAGAGATAGAGCCTTAAAACCTATTCCATTCGATTCCTGAGGAAATTTGGGTTCCGTATAGGCAGATGGACGGCGCAGAATTGCGTTTTTCCACTTCCTACACCCTATACAAGATGAATTAAATTAATTTTTTTTGGGACTTTCGTTTTTCGCGATTATCTCGGAAACTATGAGAGATAGAGCCTTAAAACCTATTCCATTCGATTCCTGAGGAAATTTGGGTTCCGTATAGGCAGATGGACGGCTCAGAATTGCGTTTTTCCACTTCCTAGGCCTTATACAAGATGAATTAAATTAATAGATTTCTAACAATTAGAAATGGGTCTCTGAAAATCAGTGACACTTCCCTGAAAATAAAAATTGTTTTTTCTGTGTGACAAAACAAAATTTTCCCATTTTATTTACAATTATTTGGCACAGAGGAATTTTTTTCCAATTTGCAGGAACGTGTCACTGATTTTCAGAACTCTATCACCAATTATTGGTGATATTACACACTGACTAGGATATGCCTCATTATCGGTGGTTTCTATCACTGAAATTTGGTAATAGATTTCTAACAATTAGAAATGGGTCTCTGAAAATCAGTGACACTTCTCTGAAAATAAAATTTGTTTTTTCTGTGTGACAAAACAAAATTTCCCCATTTTATTTATAATTGTTTGGCACAGAGGAATTTTTTTCCAAATTTCAGGAACGTGTCACTGATTTTTAGAACTCTATCACCAATTATTGGAGATATTACACACTGACTAGGATATGCCTCATTATCGGTGGTTCCTATCACTGAAATTTGGTAGTAGATTTCTAATAATTAGAAATGGGTCTCTGAAAATCAGTGACACTTCCCTGAAAATAAAAATTATTTTCTCTATGTGACAGACTGAAATTGTCCCATTTTATTTACAATCGAATGGATTATTAACATCGCACCGGAGAAAAATTCACTGTTCGTCTCGAAAATGTACTGAAAATCGAGTTCGCTTCAAGATTACTTCCCGTGTTCGGTAATTTTTCTCCAACTTTTTTCTACGGGTATCCCAGGAAATGAATAAAAAGCATCTTCCATCGTCTGTCCATCTATTTATCACGATCGATTTCGAATAGAAGAATGAGGTCGCATGAAGTGGAGTCTGCGATCTCATAATTTGTCAATTATTCTGTCTTGTCGTGTCATGAAGTTATTCATTCTAAAAACTGAACTTCAGTAGCGAAGTGGTAAAAGGAGATAAATCAATTTTGACTATTGACCAGTTTTCAATCAATATCTCGGAATCGAAGTGAGATAGCAAAATTTTTGTTATAACCTGTTTTATGGAGCCGATTGAGTGCTACAACAAATGTAATTACGAAAATTTCGCTAACTCCCTTAGATTTGGAAATATTCCTCAAAAACTCAACTGAATTTGTCTTTCAAAAAAGTTAACGTTTCGATCCACGTGCGGGTCCTCTTCAGGGCTAATTTATTGGTGTTAAATTGCATTAAAAAGTCAGATAGAATTGCAAAAACTTAGTGTTACATTTTGCATTCAATCTTAGAATTTGTATCTAGATGCACAAGCTGAGGAACAGTGTGCAAGCCACCTCTGCCTACCCTCGAACCAATGTGCGAGCTTCGCGCAATCTGGATATTGTCCAAATCGGGAACACAGTTGCTGCAGAGAGGGTAAGTATTTCCTCGAGAATTTCATGTGAAATATCAACGAAGGACGAATATTAGGAACAGGGGATAAGGAATTGATTCGCAATGAGAGTCGGCTAAACTTCCTTTCATCTCGCTGTTCCAAATATTAATTTCTTACATTTTCCTGTTGAAAGAAAGTGTACGGAACAACCTCGAAAATTCCACTGCAAGTTTTAGAGGACTTTAAAATTTGGAGAAAATTGTGAAGAGTAATTGAACTAAATAAAATCTTATCTGCAGTTCGCAGAGAATTCCGAAGTCAATGTCGTCATTTCGGTGGCGAGTGTGTGACGCACAGATGTAACCAGCGTCTCATCGCCCGTGAAGCTCAAGATTGCAGGTCCAATGAAGTTTGTTGTATTCTAATTAACTGAAAATCATGACGATGAAAATTGTTAAGTGACTAATTTATCTACATTACCAAATACAATTGTTGATTAAGGAAATATCGTTTGTTTTTTATTTCACTACCGTCATTCAGTTTTGGTTAGTAGATGAGGTTTGAATAACGAATGGTAAATATTGACTCGAGATAAAAGGGGAATAATAAATCCATTATGACGAAATAAAAATAAAATGAAATGAAATGAAATAGTCCAGATTTTGCATTTTTTACTATATTTGCGTTAAACATAGATATTCGATGATAATATGATAATTTATATTGAAAATTTTCAACTCTGAACATTAGAATTTGAACGAATGATGAATGAAGCCATCAGTGACTTGACATTTCATAGAAATTGGAGTTTAAAATGTGAAAACAAAATTGTTCAAATAGTTCACATTTTGCATTTTTTAAATATATTTACGTTAAACATAGATATAGAATAATAATGTGATAATTTATATTGAAAATTTTTAACTCTGAACATTAGAATTTGAATGAATGATGAATGAAGCCATCAGTGACTTGAAATTTCATCGAAACTGAAGTTTAAAATGTGAGAAAAAAAATTGTATCAAGATTCAAACTTCTCAAAAATTTATTGCCGTCGTGCAAACATGGCCTCTAGATAAAAGCGGAATAATAAATCCATTACGACTGAAATAGTCCACATTTTGCATTTTTTTGCTATATTTGCGTTGCACATAGACATACGATGATAATACGATAATTTACATTAAAAGTTTTCAACTGCAAACATTAGAAATTAAATCAGTGGTGAACGAAATTTCATAGAAACAGAAGTTTAACATGCGAGAAATAAAATTGATTCGACTCAAAATTCTTCAGTCATCATCTGCATTCATCATAAATACATTCATTAGAATACATGAATGTGATAAAAACTGAAGTGTGAAGGTTCGAACAAAAGTTCATCCAAAGCTGCAAAAATTCCTGAGTTCAGAATTATCTTTTATTCCATGGAGCAGCAGTTGACATAATGCAAACGCATAACCATCTGCATTCATCATAAATTCATTCATTAAACTACACGAGTGAACAAAAACATTGAAACGCATTCTTTTCACGTGCACATCAGCATTATGGCGAGCGATGTGTCCTTAGAGATAATGAATGAAGCGGTCGGCTACTGTCACTGTGTCACCATCATCGTTTCAAACACGTAGATACTGTGGAGTTCCCCGCTGATACTGTTACATGTCGTTTATTTAAGTCAACACGACGTTTGCGCCTGCGTTTTTATGCCGATGCTTGGTGTGAGGCCATTCAAACACCAGCTGCTGACGCGGGAAGAACTAAAGAACAAGAAGAGGAATCAGAATGAAGGGGTCAATTGCTTGCGCGACACTTGTCTTGGTAATCACTGCTGTTCACTCTATTGGTGAGTCACTAAATTTAATTTTAGTTCATTTTTGGAGTGATTTAGGGACCAGGCGTCGGTGGAATCATAAATTTTGAATAATGTTAAAGTTTAAGGAAGTCAATAGCTAATGATACTCATCAATTTTAAGTTATTAAATTAATAAACAATTGAAATATCCAAATTCCAAATTATTTTATCAATCAATAATTGAGTTCGGAGGATTGACGATTATTTGGTTAATCGAAAATCTCTTTTAAGAAATTTAGAAATATTTTCCCAATAGTCAATTGACGATTTACATTATCAATTATTTTATCATTTTCAAATTTCACTCCAAATATTACTAAAACTAATGGTTGATGCCGATTAAATTTGTTGATAAATTTCTAAAAATTTGAGATGGGTCTCTGAAAGGCAGTGACATTACTTTGAAAATTAGTGATAATGTCACTAAGAATTGTTGCTACAATCGTGGAATTTCAGAATTTTACATTCATTGAATTTCACAATTACGAAACACGAACTCATCAGTGACATGTTCCTGAAAATGAAAACATTTTTTCCTCTGCGCATATTCAGTGCCAAATTACGTTGAATTTTAAATGATTTCAAAGTTCAAACATATAATTACCAAAATTTTCCGGATTTCCCTCAATTTTAATGGAATAATTAACCTGAAATTTACAATTTCCATCGATTTTTCTTCCAAAATGTAAATTTTTATTGATGAAATTGCTTGAAATTTCAGTTAAACTATAACAGTTAAAATTGTCAACAGAAAATTGTTAACAGTGTTTTGACCATTAATCGGGGCCTTCAATCAACAAATTTCATCAATTATTCTATTTATAATTGTCAATTTACTCACTTTCCATCGCAATTTTCGTCTTGGAGAAGTTAATTCTATTCTCCTCGACTCTCCTGAAAATAATTTGTTATCTTAAATTCTGAAAAAGAATGAGTTTAATGTAAATGGCCTCGGAGAATATTTTTTCTATGGAAACGGAGGGAATTTAAATTGAGAGCTCTCTGGGAGGAAACACACTTCCTCTGGAGCCTTTGATCTTCAACGAAAGCCAACGAAAGTGAATGACCTGGCGTTAGCTTTGACAGCTTGACTGAGGGCCTATGTTCTCGATTAAACCAGCCTTGAGAATTTAAATTGTTCTCCTTTTTTCGTTCGCTAATAAAAAAGGGAGAACTATTCTTCTGTGGATTGTCTTTATATTGCCTCTCCGTCCGAGGCTCTATATACGGTGACATGATCAAAATTTCCGGGATTTGACACGAAAAATTCTGACGATTATTTCCCCCATCACCCTTCTGAACAATAGAATTGCGGAATTGAACATCCCGTTGTCCAATCAGAACAGAATTGTATCGATAATACCCCGTCGTTCCGTAATTTTCCCGGTGCCCAGCAGAATAGCAAAAAATTGTCGAATTTCCCATCATAACGCCGAATAGCAAAATTTTATTTATCGAAATGGTGATGGGGGAAATAATCCGCTGATTAAAAATTTCGAGCGCCAAAATGAATCGGAGTATTTCCCTCAAAATTTCCTTCATACAAACGAATGCGTCAAATTTCGCAGGAACTTGACGCATTCGTCAAGTTCCCGGGATTTTTTTTAACCTGCGAACTCGGGATTTTTTTAACCTGCGAAACTTGACATATTCGTTTGTATGCAACGAAGTTGTCGGGAAACACCCGATTATTTTGAAGCTCTCGGGGGTATTATAACCGAAAATTTTTAACAGTCTACTTCGTATGCATCCACTCTGTGAAGGCATCGAGATAAGCAGAAATTTCCAGTGATCAAGGGTTACGTGTGTTATCTTCTTTGACATTTTCATTGCTAATGAAAGAGTGATCCTTTCTCTACTGCAGATGCCGCGGAGCTGTGTCCGGAGGAGAATTGTATGGCCCCTGACAAATGCGAGGAGCCTGTAAAGGGTCTTGTGGAGTGTCACCAACAGGGGACTAGTTGTTGCAGCGTAGGTAAGCAAATGCGAAATCTTAAATCTAAAATAATGAAATCAGTAACGAAGTGGTAAACCGGTATAAGTCGATTTTGACTAATGGCCAGTTTTCAATAAATATCTCGGAATCTAAGGGAAATAGCGAAATAGCTGTAATTTCCTTTTTTGTAGCCCTCAATTTGCGCTACAAAACAGGTTATGACAAAAATTTGGCTATTTCTCTTAGATTTTGAAATATTTATTGAAAACTGGGCAATAGTCAAAATCGACTTATACCGGTTTACCACTTCACTACCGAAATGAATTTGAATACTGAATACTGAATACTGAATACCGAAATGAATTCCTCCTCTTTTATTTAAAGATCAATGAAGTCTATGAATTCTCCGAAAATCTAATTTTTCCACGTTTGAGAAAAATTCTATATTTTTTTCATCATTTTCATCGCTGAATATTTTGTATTTACAGTTCGCTCTGAGTTTCGAACGCACTGCAGGCACCACGGTGGCACGTGTATGGACAGCTGCGGTCCAGTCCTACAGAGAGAAACTGTGGACTGCCCGGATAATCAGGTGTGCTGCGTTCTGGTTTAATTACGAGGCAATGAAAAATTGTAATTTCTGGAAACTAATAAACTTACGTGAATAAATCTACCGAAGGACTCCCACGACATTATTTATTCACATCGGCGAGTGATTGAACCAGTAGTTCCAATTCCATTGCAGCGATTAAGTGATCAATTCCATGTGTGGTTAGACAGCATTCGTCTTCCACTCATTCGTTGATATTGATTTTTTTAGGGAATGATTCACTCATTAATTTCACGTAATAATTGAAAATTCAAGGGTACATTCACCTGAATTTTCGTGATGAATATTAAGTGGACAGGACGCGCGCGCTGATCTATTTTTTCATTTACTTGAGAAAAGTTTCGCTTTCGTCGTTTGAATTTCCAGTGTACAAAATTCCATGGACTCAAATGGATTACAAAATTGAATGATACTCACTAAAACGTGAATCAATGATAAAGACGAGTGATAAGAGGAAAATTAATAAATAATTTTGAATCGTTGATCAATTCTCTCTCCTTTTCAACGTGAAACCATCAATACCCGTAATTATTGAAAAATAAGGGAAATGTGATGAATTAATTTTTCAAAAAAGTGAACAATTTTCTTGACTTATTTCACTTTCTAAATTTTCTCGATTGAAAAAAGGGCAGTTGATTAGACAGTTTCTTAGAACCTATATCCAAGTTGAAAAATGGCAGAACATTAAATTTATGTCATTCACGAAGAAAAAAAAGAAAATGCACGAGATGAGAAAAATTGGCAATTCGCGCGCTGATCTATTTTTTCATTTACTTGAGAAAAGTTTCGCTTTCGTCGTTTGAATTTCAAGTGTACAAAATTTCATGGACTCAAATAGATTACAAAAGTGAATGATACTGACTAGAACATTAATCAATGATAAAGACGAGTGATAAGAGGAAAATTAATGAATAATTTTGAATCTTTGATCAATTCTCTCTCCTTTTCAATGTGAAACCATCAATACCCGTAATTATTGAAAAATAAGGGAAATGTGATGAATTAATTTTGCAAAAAAGTGAACAATTTTCTTGAATTATTTCACTTTCTAAATTTTCTCGATTGAAAAAAGGGCAGTTGATTAGACAGTTTCTTAGAACCTATATCCAAGTCAAAAAATGGCAGAACATTATTTAATTTATGCCATTCGCGAAGAAAGAAAAATTACAATAGCAAGAGCGGAAAAAATTGGCAATTATAACGCAAAGAATAACTTATGTGTTCGAAGAATTTTAAAATATCGCGTGTTTTTCCAACGACTAACTTCACAATAATCCATAATAATGATTACAGCTCTTTAAACAATAATTTTAAAAAACTTCTCGCGACTCATTGAACAATCAGAATTAACGATTAGCGCCCAGGCAGTTTCGATATAATTTGACATAAAACAACTTCACGAGACCCTCACTTTCCGTAGATACGCTTTTCATGAGAGAATTAATTGACCGAAATTTACAGTGTCCTTGGATTTTCTCGATGTCAAAGACACCCTGAATTCCCCTAAAAATGGAAATGGCCAAAAGCCTCGTGAAGACAAAAATGAGAATTTCAAGTTCTGCATCCCCACCCCTGGGGAAGTAAAGAGGAAACTGAAGACGAAACGTAGAACGATAGAGAAGAAGAAGAGCAAAAGGTGGATGGGAGGAGGGAGAGACAGGGGATACTGACGTGCCCCGGGCAATGCAGGCAGACGCGAGGTAGAGCCATTTCGGTCGCCCCAGGCTAGGCGGGAATCATGCCGCGCTTGGAAGGATGCCGTTGAACGAAAGAGGCGAGGGAGAGGATGAGGATTGCCGCGGGCTGGGACGAGCTTGGTCGCTGCGGGTACGGAAACGGTCGGGAGATAGCGCGCACACGGCTCTGGGGGTTGTGGCATAGCTTCGGGCCCATCCAGATGCGAAGTGGCGGATAGGTAAGAGAAGAGAGAGGAGCGGGGGGGAGAAAAAGTGAGGGAGGGGAAGGGATTTTGCCTCCGGCAGGAATGAGACAATGCAGGCCTGGTGGCCCCGGGTGATACGGTCGACCAAGGCCCTCTACGACGCGCACAGAGCCATAACGATGCCCTCGAGGGGACGCCGTCGTGGACTAGAGCGTCGGGTGGAAAACGATAAGCACCAAATGAAATATTAATGAACGCAACTGTACACTAACTCTCCCGGCCATTTGGCACTCGATCCCAAAATGCATTTCGGGATAGTAAAAGGGTTAATAAGTGGGAAAGCGCTGCGGAGGGGAGGGATTTTGGGGGGTTTTGAATTGAGTGAATTTGATGGGGAGCTTTTTTAGTTTTAGAAGAAAATAAACTCATTGGAAGTTTTAGTGTGTGAGAGCTTCACTTGAATTTCAGGACATTTCTCTCTTGTGAATTCGTGGTAGGACGGAAAAATCAATGGACATTGCGAATTTCAGTTCAATTATTCCAGTGAAATTCAGGGGAATTGGCGAATTCTTGGAAATTTCTGTCGAGTGACACATTTAATGAAATTTTAAGGAATTTTGTCATTGAAGTGTCAAAATTTAATCTAAAAATTGATGGATAGTTTAAATTTTATGTCAATCGTCAAATGAATGGAAATGAGAAAAATTCAAGTGAATTGACGAATTCTTATCGTTCTTCTGATGCAAAAAATTAAGATTTCATTGAATTTTCAGCAAAATTTTATTATTTTTCGCCCCTAACTAAACATCCGTCGTTTCCCTCAAAATTACTGCTAAAATGTCCGTCAAATATCATTTTTTTCCCAACAGTCCTAACGGATTCCTAAAAAATACGGACAGGTCCATAAAGCTTAAACTTTTTCTTCTCCTATTATGAAAGACATTTGATTGACATGAATTAATTTTTCTCTCAGCGCGGGTCGATCCCCAACTGCATTTCAACGAGAATAAAAAAAGTGAATACATGAGGAACTTTTGTGATTTCCATTCAATTTGTAAAAAGCTTGAGTTTGACAAATTTTTTTAATTTTACAAGGAAAATGGGAGACGTGAGTGTGGAGAAAATGAGGGAATTCTGTATGAACACATTTCTGTTGGTTTTTTCTTCTGAAATGAATGAGTGAGGTTTATCCCGGCGGGCAATTCCGTAATTGCAAGGAAAGACGAGGGAAACGTTAGTAGAGAGGAGAGGGATCTTAGAGATATAAACCTCGAGACTTCATATCCCACCTCTGGAAGGGGAGGATGGGGGAGAGTGATATCAGTGCGGGTAATGCCTCCCGCATGCGACTGCTGGAGCATCACAGCCGCCCCCGCAAGCTACCACCACCGTTAGGGGGGCCTCGAGAGTCGAGCTTCTCTCGGCCTATCTCACTTCACCGCACGATCTTCACGAGTCGCCGGAGGACAATTGTGTGGATGTATTGAGTTAAAAATTGGATGAAAATATTTAACATAATGTTTCTCAACTTCTTAACAAATAAATTCAAAATAACGCTTGAAAATAAAATTGTGGAAACAAACCCCTCATTTGAGACGAATTTAATTGAAACAATTTTCGAGACGCTAATAAACTAGTCAAAACTGAATGTCACTGCAAATTTTCAACCAATTTTTTATGCAAAATCTTACTTTTTCATTCACTCACAAATTATTTCTAATAAATTAATGAATGAAAAAGAATCAAAAAACAAGAAAAAAACAATTCCAAATTTACTGGCCCAAGTGGAGAAAACAAAGGATATAAATTTTAAAAATTTCAACCAATTGTTTATCCAAAAATTTATGTTTCCATTTATTTACACAAATTTTACATAAATTAATGAATCAAAAAAAAATCAAAACGAAAATTAACTGCAAATTCCTTCTCCAATTGCAACGTGTGTTCATTGAAACCATATTTTTTATACAAACATTTACGTTTAAATGTATGCAAAACAATTTTTCATAAATTAATGAATGAAAAAAAATTGAAACGAAAAATAACTGCCATTTTATTCTCCAATTGCAGAAGAAAATGTTTCTGTACCGTGTATTGATTAAAAGCATGTGATTCTCCGCAAACAACTGGAGCTAAAAAAAATCATTTCAAATGCAAATTCTCTCTCCAAGCCTTGAAATACATAATAAGCATCATTGTCGGTACCGCAAGGCTGCATATCCACGACGAGGTGGGTGTTTACACCCCGAGGTGCGTCCCACGGCCATCTCCTCTCCACCACGGTCTCTCTCACGTGAAATCCACCCCTCTCTAGATGTAAAACTCACTGCAGCACTCGTAAGACTCAACTTTTATTCTTACATAAGGCACCAAACATGAAGTAACCTCGGGGGCGAATTCCCCGGCCACGGCCCGTTCTCTCAAAATGATTCACAGCCTCCGGTAATTTACATTCGCTTGCGTGGGTGATCGCTCTCACTGTACCTTCGTAAATATAACCCCCCTCCCCCCGCGCCCCCGCCACCATCGCCATCGCCTCCTCGCTCGCAGTGAGAAAAGGTTAAACATACACTTGAGAAACAGCAGATATCGCTGGATTCAGATGGCTAGGTCCGACGTTTGTATACATTGTGCCTCTAATATCAAGGGTGAAAGGGATATTATGCATTATGTGGATGAAAAAATGAATAGAGTACCCTGCAGCAGGGCCGCGAGGTAAATCTAGGAGTTTTAAACAACAACTTTTGCAACTCTTGTTCTTGTTGCCAAAAAGGAAATTGTGGGTATTTTGGAATGAGAATTTCCGTTCTTATTAATTATGTTTGAAGATTTATTTCTGGAGGTGAAATATTCGGTCTCCCTTTTCTATACTTTTAGACAGTCATTGGTAGCTGAGGGGGGCATAAATAGGGAATTACTTGGCGTAAAAATTCCATTTTGGCGAATGTCGACTTTTCCTTTGAGAAAGTCCAAGATCTGACCATTGATCCAGGTGAAAATGAAATGTTTTGTTTACTTTTCTGTAGCCTCTGAGGGTTTCATTGACATCTAAAAGGTGAATAAATGCAGACTCAACATTCACTTGGCGAAAAATTTCCATTTTGGCGGAAGTCGACTTTCCCTCTGATGAAATCCAAGATCTGACTCTTGATCCAGGTGAAAATTGATATTTTTTTCAGACTTTTCTGTCGCCTCCGAGGGTGTTATTGACATCTAAACGGTGAGGAAATGCAAAATCAACATTCACTTGGCGAAAAAATTCGATTTTGCCGAAAGTCGACTTTCCCCCTGAAAAAATCCAAGATCTGACACTTTGGCCCCCGGTGAAAAGAAAATTTGTTCAATTTTCACGTTTTCCACATACTTTTGAGAGTTCTGAATAACCCGTCGCTTAAATACTTGGAATCAACGTTCACCCGGCTAAAAAATTCGATTTTAGTGAAAGTCGACTTTCCCCCTGAAAAAATCCAAGATCTGACCCCTTTGGGTCCGGGTGAAAAATTTTTTTTTTCAGTTTTCACTTTTTCCACATACTTTTGAGAGTTCTGAATAGCCCGTCGCTTAAATAGTTGGAATCAACGTTCACCCGGCTAAAAAATTCGATTTTGGCGAAAGTCGACTTTCCCCCTGGAAAACCGGGGAAATCTGACCATTTGAAAATCTTTAAAAAAAACTTTTTTCGTTTTCACTTTTCCCACACACTTTTGAGAGTTCTGAATAGCCCGTCGCTTAAATACTTGGAATCAACGTTCACCCGGCTAAAAAATTCAATTTTGGCGAAAGTCGACTTTCCCCCTGGAAAATCGGAAAATCTGACCCTTTGAAAATCTTTAAAAAAAACTTCTTCAGTTTTCACTTTTTCCACACACTTTTGAGAGTTCTGAATAGCCCGTCGCTTAAATACTTGGAATCAACGTTCACCCGGCTAAGAAATTCGATTTTAGCGAAAGTCGACTTTCCCCCTGGAAAACCGGAAAATCTGACCCTTTGAAAATCTGAAAAAAAAAACTTTTTCAGTCTTCACTTTTTCCACACACTTTTGAGAGTTCTGAATAGCCCGTCGCTTAAATAGTTGGAATCAACTTTCACGCGGCTAAAAAATTCGATTTCAGCGAAAGTCGACTTTCCCCCTGGAAAAATTCAAGATCCGACCCTTCATCCAGGTGAAAATGAAAAATTTTTTTTTTCGACGTTTCTGTCCCCTCCGAGGAGTTCATTGACATGTAAAAGGTGAATAAATGCAGAATCCACATTCACTTCGCGAAGAAATACCATATTACCCCAATAAGACCTGCGTATATCCCTCCTGAGACCCTCATGAGAAAATATTAAACATGCACTACAGAAACAGCAGATATTGGCTCATTGGCTTCAAATGGCTAGGTCGAACGTTTGTATACATTGTGCCTGTAATACCGAGGGTGAAAGGGACATTATGCATTATGTGAATGGAAAAATAACGAGAATATCCCTCAGCAGGGCCTCGAGGGAGCTCTACAATTTTTAAACAACAACTTTTGCAACTCTTATTCGTGTGACAAAAAAAAATCACGGGAAATTATAGGTATTCACAAATCGAGAATTTCCGTTCTCATTAGTTATGATCTAGGACTTATTCCTTAAGGCAGAATATCCTCTCTCTCTTTCCCTCTTCCTCTTTTTCTCTTCGTCTGTTGTACCAACCTGGTAAAATGATATCACTGAGAAAAAAACAGGAGAAAAAGTTAAAAATTGTTATTAAAAATCAGATGTATGTACAGACGCGCATTTTGTCGGCGATCTAATCTGAATTATTTGCAAGACTGCATCATGAAAATAGGAAGGGGGGAGGGAAAAAGATAGATGGCCCAGAGCGAGCACGGACTCGCGGGGAGTTCGATGGTTAGGATGATAGGGTATTCTCTGCCTGATCGGATGGCGCGTGGGTAAATCAAGAGGGGTGGGGAGATATTTCAACGCCCCGGGGGGATGGAGTGGAGAAGTATAGAAAAATGTTGAGACTTGGGTTATGCAGGGACAGCCCAGGGGCTCCACGACTTTTCTCCCAAATGTCAGCGATGATTTCTATACGTCGATAGTTCGGGGAAATATTGTTTCGTGAATTCGAGAGGCTTTGAAATATAGCGGCATGGCGTCGGGGAGAATTTATCTGACGTCTTCGATATATTTTCAATTTTTCTTGTGAATAACCTTTAGTGAAAATGATTTCCTGAGTTTTTCATTCAGAATTTCATTCCAATGAAACTTAATTTTTTTTTAATCCTAAATTGTTGAAGATATTTACTAGACTGTTTATTCATTGCAATCTTTCAAATTTGAGTTTTGGATTTTTTGTGTTATATGAACCCGTTTTCACCCAAAAAGTCAAAAAATGCAATTCTATGTATGTAACTAATTTTCTTCAGTTTTTCATTAATGAGTGGATAAAATCTGATCATTCTTATTTTAATGTAGGTACTCTCAGTCCTTTTTATCAACATTAATTAAAATTTAATTCACATATAATTTTTTTGAATTTTCAATTTTTTTCAAAAACCAGTAACATGATAACTCAAAAAAAAAGTTCTGAATTCATTGAATGATGGCTTTAAAAAATGGTCTCAATATCCCTTTGTTTTCACTCATAGAATAATTTTCAAAAACTTCATATATTTTGAAAATGAAAATTCCAGACATATCAATCATCAAATTTGTCAATTAAATTGAGTGAGAAAAATTTGAAAAAAATCCTGAATATTCAGCGTCATTGAAATAACATTTTACACAGAGTTTTAATTTTTTTAAACATTCGTTGTTTGTAAATAAATAACTGAAATTGTTTAAACTTTTGGAAACCTTATTTTTCAGGTACGAAATCGATTTCCGGTAAAACAATGAATATGAATAATCCATAACAATTCCGAATGAAGTTTGTTAAATTTCACAAACTAGTTGTTGAAATTCACCAAATGATCATCTCCGCGAACTTTCCAAATAAAATCAATCTGCAATTTTTTGTAAAAAAAAACATTTCACAATTGAGAGCTGACCCATCAAAATGTTCCGCAAAGAGAACCCATCACGACCGTATCAATTTTTCTTTTTTATCAGCAGTACGTTGATGTTGCAGAAAGCTCCTCGAGTACAAAAAAACCCCCGCGAGGAAGCCACATCGCCCCTGGCCGGATGCGACCCGCTTCAAAGACACGCTCTCCCCGAGAGGACGAAACCGAAGTGGCGGGAGTAAAAACCAAAGTGGAAAGGGGATAACCGAGAGAGATAGTGGAGAAGGTGCTCGCCCTAAAATATGTGGAGCCGAGGGCGACTCAGCTCGGACTCTCCTCGTTACATCCTGGGCCACAGGGCGCCCTCCGGCTCCTTCCACCCAGTGTACAAGCCGCCTCCTCTGGTACATCGTATGATACAAAAACATGGCATTATTTTTCGAAGAGACCACCCCCCCGGGTGCCCCCCTGTGACCGCCATTATGCCTCGGCAAAAGACGCCCGACTTATCAGGAATGAAAAATAAGACTTAAATTGCGAATAATAAAAAAAGCCAAGTTTTGGGCGCGATGTCGGGCGTTTGTCGACCTTTTCCCCACTGACGGTGCAGCCTCGAGTCGGCGAAAAAATTTTCAAGACTCGAGTGTCGATAATTCCGGGAAATAAATCGATATTTAAATGGGCAATTCACTAATTTTCGTTTCTGATGGTCTCTGACGAATTTCCCCCTGGCTCTTACGTGTGCCATGCATCGGATTGCGTTGGTACTGGGTTTGGAAGTGCCTGGAGCACTCCTGAAACGATGTTGTCGGCCGTGGCCGCTGGAACCCCGGGCTACGACGCTCAATACGACAGTGTATGTACGATATTTTCCTCTTCCTCGTGTTTACTTCGAACTGGCCCTCAGTGGCCTCTCACTCCGATCGGTACCTCGCTGCTCCATTATTCCCGATGGCCAATGGCATATCTACCAGTACTCGCACTCGGGTTTGGCTGTATATTTTACGATGTGGCAGTCGTCCTGGCGTTTATCGCAGTCCTCGGCTAATTGGTGAGGCGAATTTTGGGATTCGAGGGGATCGAATTAAACGGTTTATTGCAGAGGGGGGTAACGAGTGCAAGGGTTTAAAAATCCTGGGGTCATATTTGCTTGTGAATTACAGCATTATGATGTTGAGAATGAGCCGATGGTGAGTGACGAATAAATTTAATGTGGGCATATTAAAATGGGATTGCCAGTTTGGATTTACGAGGATGAGAATGTTGATTTTTTTAGGAGGGGGCTTCGCCCCCCGCTCCCCCCCCCCCCCCCCCCCCC
>NW_021680349.1:2486099-2513798 GCF_001412515.2 Diachasma alloeum
CCCCCCCCCCCACCGCATCATAAGGGCCACAAAGGGTCGACTACTAATGAGGTATTGACATGAACTTGACGCTTTATTTTATTTCGTTAAAACAAAAAAATATCTCTAATGAACCCTGCATGTCGAATATATATAATTTTTATCTTCATTACCTATTTGTGTCTGAATTTCGTGATACAATTTCATATCTTTAATTTTATAATACATGCAAACGGAAGATAATATATAAAAAAATGTTCCAAAATACATATGTCTAGATATATTTTATTCCACGCGCTCACCCCCATAATATCTCACCAATCAGAAATTAAAAGTTAATGTCACAATGAATTCGAACTGCAATCAATAAAAATTTTCATCCCCAATGAGAGAGAATTAATGCGACAGATGGAGAAATAATATGACTGAATGGCCTTTACGAGTTCCATATGACCTCCGCAAGAAAAATATCTCTAATGAACTCTACATGTCGAATATATATAATTTTTACCTTCATTACCTATTCGTGTCTGAATTTCGTGATACAGTTTCATATCTTTAATTTTATAATATACGCAAACGGAAGATAATATATGAAAAAATACAATACATATTTCAAAATGCATATTTCTAGATATATTTTATTCCACGCGCTCACCCCCACAATATCTCACGAACCAGAAAAGTTAATGTCACGATGAATTCGCACTGAAATCGATAAAATTTTTCATCCCCAATGAGAGAGAATTAATACAGTAGATGGAGAAGTAATATTCAATAATGAATCGTGAAATTTGACGCCCTGGCAAGCGCCAGGGTAATCTCGCAGGCGCCCTGTGCCCTTCTCCTCGCGCTTCCTCGTGTTTGAGGCGCGAGTCGCATAAATCCTTTTTTTTCCATCATTCTACCACAAACGATCGGCGACGGGGGAGGGGGGGCTGAACGGGTCGTGTGCGCGTGCTCAGAGATCCCAGCAAATGAGCCTTCAGTAACAGAGAGACCGTCGAACTGCGCGTTTCACATCAACGGGCACCACGTGCCCACACATCCCACGTGGTGAACAGCAGTGGAAGCTGATTTTTCAAAATACAGTGGGTGAACAATTCAGTGATTCAGGGGGGGGGGGNGTAATTTTATCGTCAAAGTGAAGCTGGAACGACGGATTTTAGCCAACGTGGAGGAGACAAAATCCATCAACCTGGAGTCCGCTTGTCAGAAGAGGTGAGAAACTGGATGAAATAATAAATCCATCATTTGAAATTGATATTATCGGATAATTGGATGTAAAATATTTTGATTAAAGTTGTAAACAACATCGTGAATGGCTCAATTGCCCACAAATCGTGACAAATGGCGCTATTACGGGGGAAAATAATCAGGATATTATCGGTGGAGTTGTGAGTCACGTATTGGAAAGGCGTGCGGTAATTAATAAATCGAGGAATCGATAAATCAATTTGATGGTGTTGGGCTTTCTTCCGCGGTGTTGTAACTTTCACGTTTGGGTTTGGGGGGGAAATATTGAATGAGGAGTTGTGAGTGGGCTACTAGGGAGATGACCCTGTGAACTCAGTGGTGGGATACCAATTATGGATGGTGTAATTAGAGACGCGGGATTGCTGATGTTGCTTCGTTTAACTGGAGATTTATCTCGGAAAGGTCGGGAGCCGCGGGATTACCTGGTGCTTCTGCAGTCCTGATTAAATCATTCAATTATTTTTCGTCATTTTCTTGAGGAATTTGGGGGGAATAATTGTTTCCTGAATGGAAATTTGATTGGTTTTATGATTCATGTTTTATTTGGGATTTGAATCCGTTAATTTTTTATTTTTCATCGACAGCATTGATGAGAATTGTGTTTATTTGAGGTACTCTGAGAGAAATACGACAAAGTTCTCAAACAAGTCTTACTTGTGCCAGGAAAATAGTTTTTTGAAAATTATCAAACATCGTTAATAGTTAACGAATCGTGGTAATAGTTAAAAAGTCTCGTTTGGTTCGACTAAACCGTTCTATCAGTGCATAGATTCAGTTCAAAAAAATTTCATTCGCTGTACACGCAAGAAATGTCATTTCTAGCACTACTCCTTCGTTATTCGATACTCCCATACGTATTTTGCTCCCGAAAAATCTTTGTTCTATGCGAAACAAGGGATAGTAATTTTTCGTTTCGACTGTTTAATAGTCCCAGATAAGAAATGAACCCTTGAATGAAACAATAATAATGATGTGACAGCAATCTTGCAACTTAGGGATAAAATATTTGTTGATAAATTTTCCTCTGTATGAGATATTTTCATCCTGAAAAGGCACCCTCTGGTGAGAATTGTCCGCCTTTTGAGCCAAACATTTCGTTGCTGTCGAAAGCGGAACAATTATTCATGTTTGAGACTTTCAAATTCGAACCAAACAAATTCTTTTTTGGCAATTTTAAACTAGCGATTTTGTTGGCCCAAACGAGAGTTATTTGACAACGCGTTTGTTTTTATCTCAGTGGAGTGCGTTGCTGGCTGATGTATTGAAAGCTAAGCAACGCTGACTGCGGTTATTCATTGGATCGGTGGACTGATCTTCGAGTTGTTCGACAATTTGTCACTTTCCTTTACTCCGATGACGTTCGTTCGAACCTTCGGAATCTTATCATTTTCTCGATTTGGGTGAACAATTCAGTAGCGAAACGGTAAACCGGGTTAAGTCGATTTTTACTATTGGCTAGTTCTTGACGAATATCTCGGAATCTAAAAGAGATAGAAAGATTTTTGTCATGACCTTCTTTGTGGAGCCAATAGAGCGTTATAAAAAAAGTAATGAGAAAAATTTTGCTATCTCTCTTAGATTTCGAGATATTCAGCAAAAACTGGCTAATTGTCAAAATCGACTTGACTCGGTTTACCGCTTCACTACTGAATTCAAATATTGAATTTTTACTTGAACATCATGTTCATGATCCCTTGTTCTTAATCAATTAGAAATTGATCATTTTAATTCACCGATGATTCATGTCATTCTGAATTTAATTATTGACAGTTGAGCTCGGTCAGGCTGGTGCATTGGTGCGAGCAGGCTTGCGATGTATTGAAAGCTAAGGAGCGCTAACTGCGGTCATTAACTGGATTGACATGTTCGGATGCTCCTGTCGTTCGACAATTAATCCTTTTCCTTTACTCCAGTTCCGTTCATTCGTGCTATTTGAATTCAACTTTTTGCCAATCCTTCCCTCCGCTCACAGATAAATTCGCTAAAATTGATTTGATTCAGAATCGAATTCGCGGAATCATGTCGTTTTGTCAATTCGTTGGACAACGCAATTGCATTCAATTTTTGTCTGAATATGGACTCGCTTTCGTAATCATTTAGAATTTGATAATTTTGACTCACCGATGCTTCATGTTACATTAACATTACGAATTTAAATGAATGAACCTCATGAATTTAATTATTAATAGTTGAGCTCGGTGAAGCTGGTGCATTGGTACAAGTAGACTAGCGATGTATTGAAAGCTAAGCAGCGCTGACTGCAGTTACTAACTGGATTGGTAGTGGTCTGAACTCCAAGTCGTTCGAAAATTAAATCTTTTTGCTTTATGACAATTCCGTTCATTTATTCTAATCGAATCTGTTTTGTCAATTCTTCTCTCCATTCATAGATAAGTTCGCCAACATCGATTGAATTCGCTAAATCGTATTTCGTTTTGTCAATTCGTTTGAACAATTCAAATTTCACTCGGTTTTTACCTGAATATTATCTCGTTCCTTCATCATTGAGAAATTGATCGTTTTGATACACCAATGCTTCATGTATGTTGTTCTGAATTTAATTATTGGCAGTTGAGGTCGGTGAGGCTGGTCTTTATGGTATGAGGAGACTGGACATGTCTCTACCCCGAAACAAATAATGTCAAATATTGAATTATTGGGGATTGAGCTCAATAAAGCTAGTGTTTTGTCACGGATAGAGAAGTTGATCTATCGAAAGCTAAGCAGCGTTGAATGGAGTTATGCACTGGATGGGTGACCATCCGGAAAGAAGAGGTATTTTCAACTTCAAGGGTATCCTCCGCAGTTGCAATTGCAGAAAAATATTTTTTATTATCTCAAATAACTGCGCGGAGAGAAATATTCAATAAAAATTATGTATCTTTCCGTAATTCCGGAGTGAAATGAGGTTGTAGGAAATTTTACGGAACTGTCACGGAATTTTTCCAGGGCATTCCGTAATTTTTATCTGAATCTTCTGTGAAAAATTACGATACCGTCACTTAAATTTGTCCAGAGCAGACCGGAATTTTTCCAGAGTTCCGTAATTTTGACCGAATATTTCTCGCCGTGTGGTTATAGCGTTCAGCATTGAGTACGCCCCATGCTGATTTCTTCCTCCATTGCCGGGCAATGCTCCTTTCATGAGAAAAAAATCGAATATGCTTTCCAAATTTAGACTAGACATGTCTCTTCTCCGAAAAAAATAACATTGTCATGTTCAACAATTAATCAATTGGCAATAAATTTTTTCAATTAATCAATTTGTTATGTCATTTCGAATTGAATTATTGGGAATTGAGCTCAATGAGGCTAGCAAATGGGGACTCCCAACATTTTTTCCCAAAATTAGAAAATAATTAATTAATTCATAACTTTCGTCATTATTCAACCGACAAAATCGTGGATAATCAATTGATCCCCCTGTTGCAGTGAAAAAATGCACTTTCTTATTCCCCATATCCATGAATATAATTCTCGTCTCCGATCATGCAAATTACTTCCAAAATTGATGACACTTTTTACCCATCTCTTTTACACACTCAAAGAGATCCCGACGATAAACCTCGATCGATCGATTTAACGTACGCTGTCCAATAAAAATCCCGAACTTTCACAAAAATAATAAATTCAGGAATATCTTTTTTCCTCATATTTCACCGCTGGATTTGCGAAATTTTTCGGCTTCAACATCCGGAATCCGGTGGATCATTTGGGTATAGATCTGGTGGGGACGGTTGGACAATCGCCTCGAGACTGAGCCCGAGGGGAACCGCGCGTTGCCAATTGCTGTAATTAGTGGACCTATTCTCCGGCTCCTCAACTCAAATTTATTCATGAGTGGAGAAGAGGCCAGCATTCATTCCCCCTTCCAATTCCTTTCGAATTCAGCAATATGAAGACGTCGAAACTCAAGGAAAAAACGTAAACAAACAACTTGCGGTGGACAAAACAATTGCAAAACAAATTTCATAAAAAAAGGGAGTTCCATCGGTTGAGGCTGTGAATACTATTTGTTATTCTAGACTTCACTTCATCTTCTGATTTGTTTTTCTAGGGGAACATTCAATTCACTCGTTCAATGATTGATTATTTGGTAATTTAGTACTTTAGTCCATCGATTATTCAAGCTAATACTCTCACTGTTATTATCAACAGTTAGACTAGACGTACACAAATAATCAATAAATAATAAAATAAAATAAAATAATATAAACAATCAATAAATTTTATAATCATAATTTTTCTCAAATACATTGCATAAAGAATAAAAATCAATAAAATATATAATTCACCCCCGAGAACAGTCAAAAAAACGAAATTAATTAAACTGAGAAGTAAACCGACCTCAAGAATTCATTTCCTTTACCACGAGGGAAATATAGACTCCAGTACTGAAAACGGAAAAACCGACTGGAGGCTGACGGACTCCCCAGGGCTCCCCACCCCCCACTTCCCCTTATTTTTCATATTTTTTCCACGACTGTAAGAAGTTCTTCAAATTCACAAGAGCAAGGAAATAAAAAAAAGAAAGGGTCGAGGTTTAAAAAAATCGCTAGAACGTCAAGCAAAGACTGAATAAAGGGGTGGGGGGGAACTTTATTCCTTGGTCCGTGGCCTAGAGGTAAAGGGGGGTCGGGGGGAAAGAGGCGGGAGACTTTGTTGAACCAAGGGCAGATGGAAAGAAACGAAGTACGAGATGTAAGGGTATAGAGAGGGAGGTGGGGGGTTACGTCGCACTGTTGAAGCCCCCGAGGTTATCTGGCCTGGGGCCCGGACGAGCTCCAGTGCCAGTGCGCTCAGTTGCCGTAATTAGAACAGATACCCTCCGGCAGAGACGTATTCGCCTCTGGCTCTCTCGAGTCTCTGGTGAATCGAAATTATTCATGAAACATGCCCCGGAGGTTTTTTTTTCATATATTTTTCGACAAATATTTTATTTCATGTGTAGTATTCTTTGGTCGATTATTGTGTGGGAATGTTTCATTTAATTGATGGTTTTTCATGATGATGGTTCAATTGCTGGTATTTTTTTGAGACTGGTTGATTTTAAAAGTAATTTGGGGGGGGGAGAACAATGTGAATTAATCGGAATGAATTTTCAATGATATTTTTCTCGATAGTTGGAATGGACTACTCCTGAAATTTCAATTGAAAATATTTGAAAATGAGAATAACTACGGCAAATTAACATGAAATTTCTTTATATTCAAAGAAAT
Source organism: Diachasma alloeum (assembly GCF_001412515.2). Taxonomy (NCBI): domain Eukaryota; kingdom Metazoa; phylum Arthropoda; class Insecta; order Hymenoptera; family Braconidae; genus Diachasma; species Diachasma alloeum. The sequence continues at coordinate 2,492,555 of NW_021680349.1, forward strand.
TGCAATTTCCAGGCCCATATCACAATGGGAATCATTGAAAATCGTCAAAACTCAGGGAATTATTATTCTGGATTCTCAATATATTGGAAATTCACTACTTTTCAAATAAATAAATAAATAATAAATATTTTTATTCACTATTTTTGAACGTAAAGTTCAATTTTCAGAATAAATAACCAATAATCATTCAATGCGAAATGCTCAATTTTTGGGAATTTAAAAATAAATGAGGATTTTCATGAATGATTTGACTTTAAATGAAATGAAAATGCTTATTGATTGATGTTTATTCATTAGTGATTAATAATTAATTATTCTTTGGGCGATTATTGTGTGGGAATGATTCATTTAAGGTTCAATTGTTACTATTTTTCTGAGACTGGTTAATTTTAAAATCCGTTTTTGAGAAAGAAAACGGTATACATTAATAGGAATAATTTAGGAATTTTCCGTAATTCAGTGATAATTCATTAAAAAAATTATACTTTGCGTGGAACACTGAATATTTATGACAATTGTTTGAGAAAATATGGAAATGCTCTGGAATTTCATGATCTGATGCGACTATTTTGTGAGCAAAACAAAGATCTCACCGGATTTTTTCCTAATTTTCAACTAGAAAAGGCTTTTTTCATACTAATCGCAAAATTTTGTAATTAAGAATGCAGAATTTCCGGCATTCGGTACTTTAATTAATGATCAAATACAGCGCAATGTTTATATGAGAGAATTATCGTGTTCGTTCATTCTAACACAAGAATTTTTCGCACCCTTTGATATCCATCAACTAACGAGCGTTGAAATACCCAGCGGTGATTAAAATACCTTCACATCATTACTATTGGAATTTTAATAATAAAAATAACGTACTGAACTTTACACAATTGTTAAATTGACTTCATTATCATATGAAATTGAAATTGTTGCCGAATTCTCTCAGGATTCTCGTAATGTCCACTAACAAAATCCAGCGAGTTTTCATACGAATCGACCATCACTTCTTATTATGCATCAAATGGAAAATTTTCTATTGCCTAACAGTAATTTGAACTGATAAAATTAAAAAAAAACAGTAATGTAAATATCTTCGCATAATTACAAGCATAATTTTTATAATCAGGAAAACATACTATGCTTTACATAACTGTGAAATTGGAGTCGATTATTGGGCTAGTTAAACAAATAAATACTAATGAAATAAAATAAAAACAGGAAGACTTCAGGATGCCATCGTCATCCTCACATTTTTGAGATCAAAATCTGGATTTTCATCTCAGAATTCTTGTTTTTTTCTCAGAATTCTTCGAATCTGTAGTGACAAAGTCCAATAGAAATTCCATATGAACTAATGCTCACTTTTTACCATTCATCAAATATTACATCCTCTACGGCTCAAGAGGCATTAAAATACCGCCATATAATTACAATCATAACTTTTATAATACAAATAACATACTAAACCTTATGTAACTGTGAAATTGGACTCAGTGATTGGCTTAGCCAAACAAATAAATTATGAAATAAAATAAAAACAGAACCACTTACTCCACTTCCAATCTCACGCCTTCGAGATTAAAATCTGGATTCTTGGAAATGTTCCAAGATGAATGAGAAATTCTATAAACAATATGATCCTGATTTTATTGGTAGAAATTGTTTGGAAATGATATATTTTTTTAATTTGAGTAACATTGGCGTTTGAATTATTTAAGTTATGGATTTTGATTCCATTTAACGTTAAATCATTCATTAAAATTCTCATTCATCCTGGAAATTCAATGAAATTGAACATTTCAAGTTGAACCATTATTGAAATTACGTCCAATTGAGTGTCCAATGCCTTGAGAATTCATTAAATTTGTCATAGTTATAAATAACAAATATTTGTAATTAAATTTTTAGAAGCCATTTTCACTGAAAATTCAAATCCATCTGTTCGTTAAACCCAAAAAAATTTCCACCAGTGCCCAAGTGATATCATTTAGAGAGAAATACCACTGAAAATCCAATGAAATAGAGCTTTTCATGCCCAGCGATTATTGATATTTCAATAAAAGCTTCAGTTTTAAAACTCATTCTGAAAATTGAAATTACGCCGAATTAAACTTCCAATAGATTGAAAATTCATTAACTCTGTCATAGTTACAAATGGCAAATATTTGTAATTTTCCGACGTAATTCCCAACCATTGTTGAGTGAAAATCCATCCACTGAAAATTCAGCTCCATCTGTTCGTTAAACCCCAAAAAAATTTCCACCAGTGCCCAAGTGATATCATTTAGAGAGAAATACCACTGAAAATCCAATGAAATAGAGCTTTTCATGCCCAGCGATTATTGATATTTCAATAAAAGCTTCAGTTTTAAAACTCATTCTGAAAATTGAAATTACGCCGAATTAAACTTCCAATAGATTGAGAATTCATTAACTCTGTCATAGTTACAAATGGCAAATATTTGTAATTTTCCGACGTAATTCCCAACCATTGTTGAGTGAAAATCCATCCACTGAAAATTCAGCTCCATCTGTTCGTTAAACCCCAAAAAATTTCCATCAGTGCACAAGTGATATCGACTAGAGAGGAAAATACCATTCACTCGGTCTCTTGTTTCAATATCCCGAGGTATATATCATTAAGCAAATCCCCGGCATTCCGCAGTGAAATTCGTAACGCGTGACCTATGCAAGCAGTGTGGCGCAGACTCAGCATCCACATGCTGCGAGGGTACAGTGAGGCCTGCATGTTGTACAAGAACGGAAAGCGGCGGTAAATCTCATTGGGCCCCAGTGTACGTCGTGTAAGCACTCACGATGTCTTTCGCTGTTCTGTATAATACGGAACAGCTAAGGCCTCGAGAAATATACGCCAAAGTAACGAGACGAGCGGTCCCACTCGCAGCGAGATACGTCTATCCCTCCTCCCCGTTATATTTTTTTTCCCATTCATTTATCATTTTTCCCCTTTTCTTTTTGACTCAGTCAACATGAGACGCACGGAGGCACTCCCGACACGCGCCAATGCATGTCTTGCTCCATTTCATCCTCGCCTAGTACAACTCCACTTACTCACCTACTTAACCACGCAGACGGAAACTATGACCGAGAGACTTTAGAGGCGTTTGTGTTTTGCATCGATGGGGATTTATTTTATTTCATGATTTATTTGTTTGGCTAGGCCAATCACTGACTTTAATTTAGTAGTTATGGAAAGTTTAGAATGTTATTTTGATTGGAAAAATTGGGATTGCAATTATGGGGAGGTATTTTAATTACTGACGTTTGATGATCGATTCATATGAAATTTTGTCGGATTTTTACTAAAGATTTGGAGAATACTCAAAAAATGGAAGGGAAATGGAATAAGTGATTCTGTTTTTATTTTATTTCTTTAATTACTTTATTTCTTTAATTATTACTTTAATTTAGTAGTTATGGAAAGTTTAGAATGTTATTTTGATTGGAAAAATTGAGATGGCAAGAAGGGGGAGGTATTTTAATTACTGTTAAGTAGTAGAAAATTGAACGTTTGAGGAATAGTTAAAATTGATGATTGATTCATATGATTTCGATATGAATTTTGCTGGATTTTTTACTAAAGATTTGGAGAATACTCAAAACATGGAACGGAAATGGAATAAGCGGCTCTACTTTCATTTTATTTCATAATTTATTTGTTTGGCCGGACCAATCACTGACTTTAATTTAGTAGTTATGGAAAGTTTAGAATGTTATTTTGATTGGAAAAATTGAGATGGCAAGGAGGGGGAGGTATTTTAATTACTGTTAAGTAGTAGAAAATTGCACGTTTGAGGACTAATTAAAATTGATAATTGATTCATATGAAATTTTGCTGGATTTTGTTAACGACGATTTGCCGAATTTTGAGGAAGTCCGACGGAAAACCAGATTTTAATCTCAAATTTCAACCAATAAATTTAGTTTAAATTTCAATAATTCCGCTCATTGTTCAGACCTCCGCCTAACTTATAGCCTCCCAACTCTCCGCCTCCCTCAAAACAACAAAATGACTTTCAATTTATTTAAGTCCTTATTATCCCAATGGACAACTGTAAAGCGCAAAATGCAGCGAAAACCCGTCGGGGGTGGCACAAGAGGTGAATAAAGCGAGAGAGGCATGGAGGGGAGAGTAACCACGAAGACCGCAACAACGGGCTCGACCCGCAGGGCGAAACCAACCGTAGTAGGTCCAGGTATAAGAGACGAGTTGAAACGCTTCAACGTTTTTGCGATGCCCCCGGCAACGACAACTCCGAGGCGATATTCCCTACCACTTTTCTGTCTTTGTCTTACTTGGCATCCCACCACTACCTTTTTTTATGTATAATATATATGACGACCGATACATAATCCACCTCTTTTGAGGTGGCTTGTATTTCACCATTCCACACTGTTGCCAGCAGTATTCTACATATGTATGTTTGGATGGTACGACGAGAGGACATCGTTTGCCCCACGGCCATACTTTTTCGTTCGTCCTAAAATGTAAATTTGGGAACCGTCGCTTCTCCAGTGATGACCCATCCGTAATGATTTTTTTCAGGGCTTTTTCATTATGAATTTTTGGGGATCTGTTTTTGATGGGCTTTGCCATTAATTTTTTGGGGTGCATCCAATTCGGTGGTGGCGTTGGGAAGTTCATTACTGTCTTGCGTAATCGCTTCGTTGGTTTTTTGGTTCTGCATTTCTTAATTTATTCAGAGACATTTCTATTGAAATTTAACCTTCCGTGATATGATGAGGCACACTTCCTTTATAATTTTCATCGCGTTATAGTTTTACTGGAATTTCAGTTCCAGAACTCTGGGTCAAAAATCGAAATTTAATGAATGGGGACAAATACACAAAACCATTGCACGAATTTAACGAAATTTACAATAATTTAATAACAAACTAAATCGTCTGACCAATAAAAAAAATAGTAGAAAATGCAATCAGCCGGGCGAAAATTACAGTATTTTATGTAAAAGATTGAGACAAATATTGTAATTTTTACTAGAATTCCCGTAAAAATAGTAAAATTTAGGTATTCCGTAAAAATAGTCAAGTTTGAAACATAATATTCCATGAATTTCAAGCACTTTTTACGTTTAATCACTTTTTCTTTCTAATCATCCTTAACCAGTTGCCATAAATCATTATTTTCAATTTTTTTTCTCATATGCATTTTCCATTAACTTTTTAATTCATTCGTGCGTTCGAATGATCTATTATTCATTCTCAATTATAATTTTTTATGATTCGTTGATGTCAGCGAGTTATGTCCACGTTTATTGTTTTCGGGGGCATTTCGCTAATGGCGGAAAATAATTTATGATGTTTATTCAATAGGTCTATAAATATCCTTTGTTTTTAATTTATTCAACCGACAAATGTATTGGAAATGTCATCACACTCGCTCGACCATTTCAACACAATTTATTTTATTTTTTCCAATTAACCGAGGAAATTCTTAATTTGTTTTTTTGCGGTTGGCGAAGTGGAAATGATTTTCACTCGTGCGTTTTTAATTCACATTTTTTTTGCCATGGTAAAAATTCAATCCTTGTGGTTACGCCAATGGGGGTTTATACTTGCATGCCGCATGAGAGATCGTGTTCATCGTGGGCGGACGAACGTTCTCCATCACCATTCACGACTTAGGGCAGTAAATAAAAGTCGCTCAAATCGTAAATCCGCTGGCTATACCACGTCTTCATATATTCGAGCTGAAAGCGTATATCGATGTTAACACGAACCGAAATGATTAAAAAAAAAAAATGCGGTTTATAATGCAGGCGAAATTACCGTTAAATCCGAACAAGGAGGTGAGGAAAAATTCCAACATTAAATAATTTTTATGGAGAAAAAACATGTCGGAAAGAACTCAAATTCCCATCAATACCAAATACGCAAAAAAATAAATTTCAACATTTCAAGGAAACAAAAATTAACTGCCATTTTTACTTCACTCAAAACAGAAAATTCTTCTTTATGAATGGAAATTGCAAAATTAAAATGAAAATTTCATTCAGGAAAACAGTTGAATGAAAAATAAACAAAGAAATTTAATTGTGAAATCCTGCATTAAACCGAGATAACAAAACTTGATTAATTTTGAAAAATTGAATAAAAAAATTGTAGAATAATAATAATTCAATAATTTTCATGGAGAAAAAACATCGCAGACAGTATTCTTAGATTTCCATCAAAACAACATTCAAAGCAAAACAAAAATTAACTCCCAATTATTCAATTTTTGATTCACTCAAAATACAAAATTTTTCCAACTTCAAAAAGAAGAAATCCTTACAAAATTCTTCTTTATGGCCAAAAAACGAAATGACGATTGAAAAAGAACAGAAAATATATGCAGAAATTCCAGGATTCACTGATAATTAAATTCGGAAAAATGTTGATAAAAAATAAAATAAAGGAGTTTAATTCTGCATTAAACCTATCCAAAAAACAAGATTAATTTTAAAAAACGGGATAAAAAAATTGCAGGATAAAAATGAAATTTGAAAAATGGTTTCCATAATTATGAGAAATATCCGTAATGAAAAACACGCAACCTTCGATATATCTCGAAAACGTAAAAAGACTCCCCCGAAAATTCCTCTCCATAAAAAAAATGGAATGATGAGAAGAAGAGAAAGGATTAAAGTGGACATCGATTTATCCGCTCGGCAAAATGCATCGCAGCCACGCGTGCCGACCGGTTTTAATCCGCGTGGGTCCCCCAGATTTATCAGCGAGCAACGTCAGATCGAGTATAACTCGTCTCCATTTGAGCCCCAATGGTCCAGCCCATGACCAGTGCCTCGATTTCCTCGAGCCTCGGCTACCTGGCACGTTAAATATTGTTCCACCGCTAATTGCCTTATTAATACGGGTATAAAGCGTTTACACACTCCCATTACTAAAACGCCATTGACTATTCAAGGGGCTATGAATACAGAGCTATTGTTCGTTCATCCATTATGATGAATTAGTGTTTTTCAAGTTAAAAACAGGAATTTTTTAATTTCAGGCGGAAATGTGAGGCTGAAGGGAAGGAGGTAAAGGCCGAGCTGACGGCCCAGCGCAATATGTTTCCTAGCGCTCAAATTAAAATGAGGTAAACATTTCTAATTATTTTATTCATTTTATTTATCATCATTATTCCAAATATTAACAATTCATCTAATTATTATTATTATTATTCAACAAATAATATTTGATCAGCCTAATTCAGCTTGAGAAAATGTCGTATAGTTTTTATTGAAAATGAAGAAAGTTCCTGTGAAGTAATTATTTCATAATTTTTTTTATAATGTCACTAATTAACGAGATAATTACACGATAACGTAGGCGGGAGGAATCATTCTGAACTATTTCGTCATGCAATAAAAGTATCAACACATAAATACTTCTCTTTATTGCAACGATTATTTATCGATAAAAGTCCACGAATTTATCTGGAAGTAGGATTTTAATGAGATAATTCAGTGATTGATTAGTCATTAATCAGCTATTGATTCTAATATTCGTATAATGTCGAAAGTATTTCTGTCAGATTGCTGTCGCCAAGCAGTTCGCCAGCAACATCACCAACGATGTCCAACTCGTCGTCACCGACGCCCCCAACCCAGCCGCCACCAACTTACAATCAAAAAATTACGGGAATCCCCTGCGTCGCTGCTGCCTCGCGCTACACAGCGCCCGTCCATATCGACGTCGGGGGCACGATCTACACATCCTCATTGGAGACGTTAACGAAGTGAGTGCATGCCTTAATTGCGGAAATAAAGACTTGAATTACTGCTTTCTTTACTCATGATTTCAACATTTCATGATAAATACCAATAAAAAAATGAAAAAACACAATTTTAATTTTTTTTGTGATGATTTCAATTATTCGTAAATATTATTTATGAATCAAAAAATCAGGCACTAGATGTGATGTTAATTCACTGATTATTTTCATGACAAATTTAAATTTTCGAAAGCAAAGTGGAAAAATTAAAAAGTAGGGATTTTTTAAAATTTATTTATTGATGATTTCAAGTTTTTATTCATTATTAATAACGACTAAATTCTTGGCATTATCAATGTCAAATGAAATGCCTCTTGAACAACCCAAAATTTCCCTATTATTTCTAAAAACAGCGACTGAATACGAAAAACAATAAAAACTCCGAATGGTAAACCTCCTCAATCCTCTCTCCGCTCGATTGCGTCTTCCTCCCTCATTACGAGCCATTGACCCTGTTTATCTCCTGAAAGTTGTCCAACCCGTCGCTATAATTTTTATCAACATTTAACGTCCCTCTTCATGGCCTCCAAATGATAACAATTTTTCCAACGATCATCCGAGCAAATCGATTATTCCACCTCCCATCCTCCACGAAAAAAAAAGCCATTCCTCATTTTTTTCCCTCCGGAAGAATTTCTCTTTTCCCATTTAATGTAATTTTAATTTCCATGATTTGTTTCCCCGGTTTCGTTATTCTCATTTCGTTATTCATTCTCGACTATTAGAGTCATAAAATAACGACTGCAGAACTTCATCTCGCATACATTAGAGTTAACATAAGAGACACTCGAGCCTCAACGATGCAGAACGATTGCGAGATATCCCGTACTAAATTTCTGCAACTTCCAATTCACCTATCGCATACAGAACCACCAACACTCGTTCCTAACGTACGAGGGAGATGCCCGTCCCCTTTCTCGTGAGAGCCTTCATTAGCCTCCGTTATACATATAAACTTTTATGTTATTTTATTTTATTTTATTCATTCGCCAACGATCGCCGCCGATTCCAACTGCAACTGGTGGAAAAACCGCTGCACGACAATTCACGATTTCACAATAAAGTTATTAGCGTTTTATACGTCTTGTTACCTTGATACAGCAATTTTACCCCCACCCTGGAACACCGCCGATTTTCTTTATATGCACGTATTAAAACGAAAGCAGAGCGGATTTCTGAGTGATGTGAGCCGATCGTTTAGCATTTTCCCATAGCTTCGAACGGATCTGACCCGGGATCGGACCTCGGTCTTTTATACACTGGGCCCAACAAATGCCCCGGGGTAATCACGTTCCCTCTCTCTCCCTTTCGTTAACTTTCTGTCTCTTAAACCCTTTTCATCGATGTTTTTGTCGGTTCTTTTTCTTTTTAACATTGTCTGGGGTTTTTTCGCATTCTCATTCTTATTTGAAAATTATTTGGGGCTCTGGTTAGCATCGCAATCCGTGTGAACAAACGTGGGGTTTTTTTTTAGTTCTTTATGAAACTAATTCGTAGAAAATCTTATATTTTGGAATTGACCCAAAAATGCTGTTGATGTGACTATTTTTGGGCATTTCTTAGAATAAAATGGAAATTTTATGGACGTTTTAGCTGCAATTGTCAGGAAAACGCCATTAAGTTCGATTCAAAAGGGAAACAATTAATAAAATTTTAAAATTGACTGAAAATTCTTGAATATATTTACCTGAATTTTCCTCATTTCTATTGAAAAAACAATAAAATAAAATAATGAAAAAAAGAAAATAAAATTTACAGTTTCTATGATTTTTTAAATCCAATTGTGAATTTTGAATGATGAAATTATGAAATTATAAAGTGCAGAGTGAATCCCCAAAGAGATACCTTAGAAAATAATGCATCATTTGAAGAAATGAATCAATATCTTCATATCTAAGAAAAATAGCAACATTTTACAATCCCTTTTTCATTGAAAAGAGTCAAAAGCTACGAAAGGTCTTTCGTATGACCAAAAACTACATTTAAATTCAACATTTCCCTCATAGAATTACCCTTTCAATTATTAAAAAATCGACATGAACATTTACAACGAAATCTTCACCATATCGCAATTTTTTTCACCAAGAAAACCCTTCCAACACCCACGAAACTGAGCTAAATTAAATTGAAGTGTTTCCCTGGATATCATCATACGAAAGTATCCTACAAAATCCGAAGTGAGACGACATTTCTAATGAATTAAAATCCCTCGGAAATCAAAAAGCCCTTCATTCCACCTCCCCTCGCCGCGACCCTCCTCATCAAATCCTAAAATAAAAATATTAGAAAGAAAACCCTCCCAATACCAACGAAACTGAGCTAAATTAAATTGAAGTGTTTCCCTGGATATCATCATACGAAAGTATCCTACAAAATCCGAAGTGAGACGACATTTCTAATGAATTAAAATCCCTCGGAAATCAAAAAGCCCTTCATTCCACCTCCCCTCGCCGCGACCCTCCTCATCAAATCCTAAAATAAAAATATTAGAAAGAAAACCCTCTCAACACCAACGAAACTGAGCTAAATTAAATTGAAGTGTTTCCCTGGATATCATCATACGAAAATATCCTACAAAATCCGAAGTGAGACGACATTTCTAATGAATTAAACTCCCTCGGAAATCAAAAAACCCTTCATTCCACCTCTCCTCGCCCCAACCCTCCTCATCAAATCCTGGAATAAAAATATTAAAGTCCTTGAAGGTCGAGTCTCATGGAGGTACCCCGAGGTACATCCTCGCGAAGTCGAAATGCCCCGGGCTTGATCGCGGCCCGTCGTTATTATACGTTATCACGGTGAAAAGGTATGGGAACACGCCCGGGGCTGCGAATAGGTGGGTATACCACCCCCGTACCTCTCACACCCTCTCCCCACCCGCCTCATACCGTCTCCCTTTGGCTCCCATGATCTATCCTGGTGCCATAACGCACACTCGCTTCGTCGCTCTCGTACTCCACCTCCCCCCTTCGCTCGTTCCATCCACCATTATATGCAAAATATCGTGTACTGTACAAGCGACCTTGGTATCCTCCGGGCGAATATCCGCAGTCTTTTCAGTTCTCCAGTTTATTTCGTATATTCACAGTTTTAGTATTTGTATGCAGTGGATAAAGGACGAGGCGGAAGGGGGAGCGGGAAGGGAACGAGAAAAATGAATAAAAGTACTTCTGATTTGCATTTGAATTTTTTTGCGTTTTTAAGAATTGAAAAATCTTTTTTTTATTCAGTTAATGAAAATCGTTGAACGCAAAGATGACAAAAATCGTGGAAAACTTTTTTTCATTCCGGCCGTCAGCGCAAAAATATTATTTTTGAGCAAGAAAAAAAATTAAAACAATTGTTTGAACTAAAACAATAACACACATGAGAATTCAAATGAGATTATGCAATTAATACAATGTTTTTCAATGTTTTTTTTTATTTTTGAAGATTTGAGAATTGACGAATTAATTATCGAAAGAAAATGGTTTTATTGATATATCCCCAGTTTTAGTATTTGTATGCAGTGGATGAACGACGAGGGGGGAAGGGGGAGCGGGAAGGGAACGAGAAAAATAAATTAAACTACTTCTCATTTGCATTTGAATTTTTTAGCGTTTTTAAGCATTTAAAAATCATTTTTTTATTCAGTTAATGGAAATCGTTGAACGCAAAGATGACAAAAATTGTGGAAAACTTTCTTTCATTCCGGCCGTCAGCGCAAAAATATTATTTTTGAGCAAGAAAAAAAATTAAAACGATTGGTTGAACTAAAACAATAACAACACACATGAGATTAGGCAATTAATACAACGTTTTGAAATTTTTTTGTTTTTATTTTTGAAGATTTGAGAATTGACAAATTAATTATCGAATGAAATTGGTTTTATTTATATATTCCCAGTTTTAGTATTTGTATGCAGTGGATGAACGACGAGGGGGGAAGGGGGGGCGGGAAGGGAACGAGAAAAATAAATTAAACTACTTCTCATTTGCATTTGNTTGAAAAATCTTTTTTTTATTCAGTTAATGAAAATCGTTGAACGCAAAGATGACAAAAATCGTGGAAAACTTTTTTTCATTCCGGCCGTCAGCGCAAAAATATTATTTTTGAGCAAGAAAAAAAATTAAAACAATTGTTTGAACTAAAACAATAACACACATGAGAATTCAAATGAGATTATGCAATTAATACAATGTTTTTCAATGTTTTTTTTTATTTTTGAAGATTTGAGAATTGACGAATTAATTATCGAAAGAAAATGGTTTTATTGATATATCCCCAGTTTTAGTATTTGTATGCAGTGGATGAACGACGAGGGGGGAAGGGGGGGGGGGAAGGGAACGAGAAAAATGAATAAAAGTACTTCTGATTTGCATTTGAATTTTTTTGCGTTTTTAAGAAATTAAAAATCAATTTTTTATTCAGTTAATGAAAATCGTTGAAAACAAAGATGACAAAAATTATGGAAAACTTTTTTTTCATTCCGGCCGTCAGCGCAAAAATACTATTCCTCACACGGCCTAAAAATACTGTTCTAGCTCGCACGATGAATATGCAAACTCGTATTCACCAGAAATGATTTCCTCGGTCTAATGACGAAATATACTATTTTTGAGCAAGAAAAAAAATGAAAACGATTGGTTGAATTAAAACAATAATAACATGAGAATTCAAATGAGAGATTTATAAAAATGAGAATGTGTAATTAAGCCTTTTGAATTGGAATTCGATTACTCTTAAAACTCTAAAAATTCAAAAATTCATTATTAATGCAATTATTGAATGAAATTGCTTTCATTCGTATACTAAAAATTTCAGTAGATGTATGCAGCGGATAAAGACTATGGGGGAGGCAGCGGGAATGGCAAAAATCAATGAAAATATATACCATTCCAATTATAACTTTTTTGGGGTTTTTCAGAATTGAAAAATTACTGTTATATTCAATTAATGAGAACAGTTGCACACAAAAATGACAAAATACATTAATAACTTGTTCTTTCGAAGAGAAAAAAACTAAAAACGATTAGTTGAGCTGAAAAAATGAGACACTTGACGATGAGAACGAACATTCGTAATTAATGCAATTATTTAATTAAAATCTGTCTATTCTTGAAGCTTAAGCAATTCACAAATCAATAATCAAATTAATAAAAATGAGTTAATTCCTGTATTTAAAATTTCAGTATTTGTATGAAGGGCCAGGGGAATAGGGAGTGATTGAAAAAATGAATTAAAGTATCTCTCATTTCCGTTAGAACTCCTGATGATTAAACCGGACGTTCTCTCTTTGCCATTGCCGGGGGGATTTACATCCGTTCCGCCAGCTTTCACGAAAATGATAGAGCGCGTGTGTACGTACCTTCGAGACCATCACCGTCGGCGATACGAATGGCTGAATGGAAATCTTAGAGTTACGGTGGTTTTTAAAAGTTACGGAGGGGCAAGGGGGCGGGGGTAATCAGGGGAAATGGACGCGCTTGAGGCTTGACGCGCGTTTCCCGCAGGAAGTAGGTGTGCACGTCCTATGATCAGACCGAATTGTTTTTTGTTTGGGGGTGAGGGGGATTTTTTTGGGGAAAATTGCGGCTGGAGGCGGCGCATGTGCCCCATTTCAGACGAGAGATGTTTAGTGCGGTTAACGGGCAAGTTGGGAAATGCGTGAATGGGTAATTGTTGGTATTGATTTCAGAGAAATGGTTTTTCTGGGGTAATTGCGGGCTGGAGGAGGTGAGGAATGTGGGGGGAGTGGCGGAGGTGAGGTGAGAGGCTTTTTCCACAGTCATGGGTGTTAATTGCGGAGAAGTAGATCTGGGCGTTTATGGTCAGACGGAGTGGAGTTTTTTTGGTAATGGGGAATGTGGGAGGGAATTGTTGGGGAATTGGTTGAGCAATCGTTTCGAAATTAATTGATTTGGCCGGTTTTCGGTATTTGAAGGATTTGAATTTATATCCAAGATTGATGATGATGATGAAAATGATTGGAAAGCTTCTTTAATTAAAACTGATTTCCAGTTTCAGGTTTTAAGAATTGAAAAGAATGATTTGATGCTCGGGTTATAGAAAAATTGAGGTTTATTAATCAACAAATTATTCAAAAGAATTCAAATTAGTTGCCGGGAGTAGATCTGGGCGTTTATGATCGGACGGAGCGAATTTTTTTTTGGTAGTGGGGAATGGTTGTGGGAGGGAATTGTTAGGGAATTGGTTGAGCAATCGTTTCGAAATTAATTGATTTGGCCGGTTTTCGGTATTTGAAGGATTTGAATTTATATCCAAGATTGATGATGATGATGAAAATGATTGGAAAGCTTCTTTAATTAAAACTGATTTCCAGTTTCAGGTTTTAAGAATTGAAAAGAATGATTTGATGCTCGGGTTATAGAAAAATTGAGGTTTATTAATCAAGAAATTATTCAAAAGAATTCAAATTAGTTGCCGGGAGTAGATCTGGGCGTGTATGATCGGACGGAGCGAATTTTTTTTTTGGTAGTGGGGAATGGTTGTGGGAGGGAATTGTTAGGAAATTGGTTGAACAATCGTTTCGAAATTAATTGATTTAGTTGGTTTTAGATATTTGAAAGATTTGAATTTACATCCAAGAACTATGATGATGGTGATGATGGAAATAATTGAGCAGCTTATTTAATTAAAACTGATTTCCGATTACTGAACTGATTAATTCTGATTTTAAGAATTGAAAATTGAAATGATTTGATGCTCGAGTTATAGAAAAATTGAGGTTTATTAATCAAGAAATAATTTTTTTTTAATTCAAATTAATTGCGGGGAGTAGATCTGGGCGTTTATAATTAGACAGGGTGACGTTTTTGTGGTTTTTTGATTGTAGGAGGGAATTGTTAGGGAATTGGTTCGTTTCGAAATTAATTGGTTTGGTCGGTTTTTAATATTTGGAGAATTTGAATTTACATTCGAAAATATGCTGATGACGAGAATAATTAAAAAGCTTGTTCAATTGAAAAAGTATTTCAGTTTCATGTTTTAAGAATTGAAAAAAAGGAATTTTATACGTGAGTTAGACAAAGAATAGAAAATAAATAATTTATCCATCAAGAAATGATTAAAAAGAATTTAAATTAATTGGCGGGAGTAGATCAGGGCGTTTATGATCAGACGGAATGGAGTTTTTTTTGGTAATGGGGAATGGTAGTGGGAGAAAATTGTTAGGGATATTTGAAGAATTTGAATTTGTCCAAAAATATACTGATGATGAAAATAATTGAAAAGCTCGTTCAATTGAAAAAGTTTTTCAGTTTCAAGTTTTAAGAATAGAAAACAATAATTTGATGCTCGAGTTATAAAAAAAAAGTAGGTTTATTCATAAACAAATCATTAAAAAGAATTCAAATTAATTGCCGGGAGTAGATATGGGTGTTGATGATCAGACGAAGTGCAGTTTTACTCTGGTAATGGGGAATGGCTTGTGGGGCGGAATTGCTAGAGAACTACTAGTTGAGGAAGTCAGTCTGTTTTACAGTTTCATGTTTTAGGAATTGAAAACATAAAATTTATACTCGAGTTGTAAAAAAAATTGAGGTTTATTCATCAAGAAATCATTAAAAAGAATTCAAATTAATTGCCGGGAGTAGATCTGGATGTTTATGATCAGACGGAGTGAACTTTTTCTATGGTAATGGGGAAAGGTTTGCGGGAGGGAGTTGTTAGCGGACTAATTGAGCACGTCGTTGCGAAATTAATCGATTTGTTCGGTTTTCGATATTTAACGAATTTACTTTATATCCAAAAATATGCTGCTGACAAAAATAATTGAAAAGCTTCTTTAATTGATTTGTTCTCCATTTCTGATGTTTTAAGAATTGGAAGAATTAATTTTAAATTCAAAATATTCCACATCAAAAAAAAAAATTCCCTCAAGAATTGAAAAAACAGTTAAAATAATAATAAAGTAAAATTTCTTTAATTTCAATTGATTTTTTTTTCATTCCTGCGATTTAAAAAATTGCAGCACTTGATTTTATATTCACGGAATAAAAAAATTGGAGCTCTATTCATCAAAAAATCGTTAAAAAGAATTCCCTCGAGGATTGAAAAAACTTTTGAAATAATAATAAACTGAAATTTCCTTCATTTTTCGCCGTAAATGATGTCCATGGGCGTTGCTAAGGGGCGCGCGTGTCCTATTTTGAGAACGCGATGATACTAGCCCACGGGTAAAATGGGTATAGCGTTAATTAAGGTAGAGAACGAGAAGGTCGTTGTCGTAAGGTACAACAGCTGCAGACTTTAAGTTCCCCTCGGGGGGGAATGGTGCCCGCTGGCTGTGGTGGATATTCTTGAGTGAGCAGGTGCCGATATATACTACGGTCACCTCACCTGCCACCCAATTGACTTCTTTACCCCAGAGGCCGACGGAGAGACACTCGTTCGGTTCTGTTATGCGCCAAAACCTATCGTTAAACTCCATTAAAGTCATCTATGAAAATGCGAGGAGAGTGGGCGAAAAAAAAATGAGAAAATTTGTTACTTTGCTTCTAGGTACCCCGAGTCGAGATTAGCTAAACTCTTCAATGGCAGTATTCCGATTATGCTCGACTCCCTCAAGCAGCATTACTTCATCGATCGGGATGGCGGAATGTTTCGACATATTCTCAATTTCATGAGAAATTCACGTTTACTCATTCCGGATAATTTTGCTGATCTTGATTTGCTGCTGGAGGAGGCACGGTATTTTGATATTGGACGTAAGTTGTGAATGATTTTATTGATTTTGCGGAGTTCGGAGATTCAATTTGAGTCAATTCAGTAGTAAAGCCGTTTTATGCGGATTTATCCCTCCAGTTTTTGCGGAATATCTCCGAATCTAAGGGAAACAACAAAATTTTCGTAATGAGATTTTTTGTAGAGTGCGTTGCGGGCTACAAAAAAGGTCATGATTAAAATTTTGCTGTCTCTTTTAGATTGTTGTTAATTATAAAATAATTGATAATGTGGAATTCATTATAATCAACAACAATGTTTAGACAATTAGAACAAATGAATTTTATCTTAGAATTACTCATTTTTTCGGTAATCCAACGGTGTCCCGTCAATTTGAGAAAAAATTTCCGTTAAACACATTATCATCAACAGCAATGTGCAGACAACTGGAGCAAATGAAGAAAGACCGTTTGAAAAACGGTGCGATGTCACCCCCGAGTCCCCCCTCGGGTCAAACAGGTCGTCCAGCGTGTCGGGATGAGAAAAAATCCGCCGAGGCATACGAATGTGTAGCACTTCACGTGAGTCCAGATCTCGGTGAACGTGTGATGCTGTCAGGTGGCAGATCACTTCTGGACGAGGTTTTCCCGGAAACCACACAGGCTGTCATCGACGCACGCTCCGGAGTCGCTTGGCACCACCAGGACACACGTCACGTCATACGATTCCCTCTGAACGGTTTCTGCAAATTAAATTCCGTTCAGGCCATCACGAGACTCCTCAATGCTGGCTTTCGGGTTGTGGCTAGCAACGGGGGAGGCGTCGAAGGCCAGCAGTTCTCGGAGTACCTTTTTGTGCGCCAGGGGAACAACACCTGACAGACAACCTCGTGAATGAAAGGAATTTTTAGATCTCGAAAGACTGGTGTTTCATGTCTTTCATAAAATCGTAGAAGGAGGGTCGAGAGGATTCTGTGGGGAAATGGTAGAAAGACTTGAAGTATTTCGAATATTAAAAACAAATGCAATCATTTTTTTTATAATTTTTCTATTTTTTTAAATATTGTTTTTGGCTGTTTCTCAAATGGAGAAAAAGTCAAATAATTTCTTCTACACTTCGTTCCCGAGACGGTCGTAAAATGATGCTTCAGAAATTTCGAAATTAATTCGGCTTTATTGTTATTACGAAGCAGTTGAGAGACTTCGTAAAAAATTCGAAGTGGTGTGATGATAATTTCCCCAGAAAGCACTTATTGCCGGGATAATTTCACGAGGATTCCGCCGCTTCTTCACAGAATAACTGAAATTATCTGTCGAGAGTGTGAGAATATTTTGAGATTGGCTGGGGTAAATGTGTGCCTGTCTCCACCCCCCCAAAATTATGAGAGTTGATTAAGAGTTATTTAAGAGTGTACCTAATGTAATTTATAAAATCGTCAATGATTAATTAATGTAAATATCAGTTAAAAGAAAAAAATCAAGTTTAATGTATGCACCAAACCGGCGCCAATCACCTGTTCATAGGTATATTATTGATGTACTTGGGTACGAATTGAGAATAAAAATTTATAACTTTCATTGAAATATGTAAAACAGGTGTTGAATTAATGCGCTTTCGTTTATGTGGGCTTCCGCACGACGTGAGTAGTGCTCAGAGATCGTCCATAAAGTAAATTTCGAATGTGAACATTTCATCCCCCCCCCCCGAAATGTGCAATGGGAAGGTATTACAACAAATAGGATATGTTACACGTGTGTGCGAAAAAGTAAAACTTCACGCACAAATAAGACAACAGATTATTTCAAAAATCATTCAAATAATTGTTATTGAAACGGAATGATTGACGGGTTAAAAAAATGGTGTCAATAGCCTCTCACACCATTCGTTGTTGAATATCAGCATTCAACATATTTCGATACGAGTGCGTAAAAGTGTTTTTTGATCCCCCCCAAGAGTCAAAGAACACTTTTCCCACGAGTGTCGAATCCTATTTTTCATCGCAATGTGTGGAAACTGGGATTTTTGCACGCGGAGCGTGCGTAAAATGTCTATTTCTACACGAAAAACGTGCGAATTAATATTACGTGAGTCACATTTGAAAAATTCCAATGTCACTCAGATTGAGGTTCTAAAAAAAAATCACTTTTGTCGAATTTTCTTCCTGTGAATCGAAATTTTTTCATCCCTCGCAAACCCATTTTTTGGTGAGCAATCGATTTCTGCTCACATCCACGAAAATGTGTGAATTAAGAATAAAAATTCATAACTTCCATTGAAATATGTCGATTATCCTCGGTTTTTTCGATCGTTAAAGCTCCACCGGGGAAAATTTTTTCGATCATGTTGGGTATTTTGACTGACCCAATTAAGGAAATGACAGGTGGGGATTTGGTGCGGTGTTTCTGAGTGCGCCCGGAATAACCAGTAACCGCGGCAGTAAGGGATAAAGCGAACAAACGTTAGTGCCTGTGGCTGAGTTACTATGGTTACGGGTGAACTCAATATCCGCGCTTATCCCCGGAGGGGGTTAACACTGCCTCTGGCTGTCATCCCTCGGAAAACCCACCGAGCGAAGCGCCTAGCTGATTATATTCCATTTCTGAATTGCCCCACGGCATCTCCAACGCGCCGTAGGTCCTCGGGTCTATCCTCAATACATCCACCGACACGTGGAGTAGCCTTTGGCGTCAAGCCTCCAAGACAGGTTGAAGTACGGTGAGTTGCAGTTCAGTTTCAGTGGGTACTGGCTGGGGGGAATTAATTTCAAAACGTTTTAGTTTCGCGAACTGTTTGATTCTACCCCTGCTATTTCAATTTTGCTTGAATTTTGCAGGCCTTCCGGGGAACTTCAGAGAGGAACATTTTTTTATAATTCGGAGGACGATTTTTATATCATAGTCCTCGGGATGTTTATTTGAGGAAACTTCAGGGAGGAGATGAAACTGTGATTGTGTTTAGATGAAGACTAAATATTTTAATTTGGGGAATAATTTAAAGGAGGGAATTTTCATCTAACATTTTTCGGGGGATGAGCTTTCCAAATGGTAAATGGTTCTCTACTTCTTGAATGAAAAAAAAATTCATAAAGTACTGACTGGGGAATCTAATTTCAAAACATTCGCATTTCGCGAACTGTTTGATTATAGCCCTGCTATTTCAATTTTGCTTGAATTTTGCAGGCCTTATGGGGAAGTTCAGAGAGGAACATTTTTTTATAATTCTGAGGACGATTTTTATATCATAGTCCTCGGGATGTTTATTCGAGGAAACTTCAGGGAGGAGATGAAACTGTGATTGTGTTTAGATGAAGACTAAAATATTTTAATTTGGAGAATAATTTAAAGAAAATTTTCATCCCCGAATTTTGTGGAATGTTTCAGAAAATTCACGAATTCCATTCAATTTTTCAGAAAGTGTCGAATTTCCTGGAATGGGGAGAATTTTCTCAAATTGAAAAAAACTCCATCAAATTTTCTTGAATTTTGTAGAATCTGTAAACTGATGAATATGCTCTCACTTTTTAGTCAAAGAGCGGTTTTAGATGTTGAAGATAGGTAAGGAAATTGTCATAACGAAAGTAATGATTTATCTAATGACTGATTCAGGAAATTCTCAAGTAGTACTGAAAGTTCTGGAAATTTCCGAAATGTCAATCACTAGGCAAATCAATGGGTTTTCTCCGAGGAACATTCCACCATCTGTTAGAAAATGCTAGAATTATCGACAAAGTTCTGGAAATATCCGACTACTGTCCGTTTCCGAAGTAGAGACGCCTGAGGGTAAACACGTAACTTCGATAAAAAAAAATCGTAGAAATATGAAACAAGTTTTAATTGGTTAATTGATTAGTCATCTCATTATATACGGAGCCTCACCTCTTTAAACTCATTAATGGTAATCATATTGTAAGGTAAAGATACAAATCAATATATATTAACCTGCAACTGTGATTGGATGAAGACTAAAATATTTTAATGCATTGAATAATTTAAAGAAAATTTTTATCCAACATTTCTCTGAGGGGAGAATGAACTCTTGAATAATTCAGGGAATGGGTCTATGAATGGTAAATGGTTCTCTACTTCTTAAATAAAAAAAATCTCAATGAAGTTCTATCCAGGAATAACTGCAACATCATCCAATTAAAATTCTGTATTGTTTTTAATATTTATTTCTTTCTCTTCGTCATCTTTTTTCTCTCATCCCTCTCTCGAACTAATTCAGCTTAATTCATTACAATTTGTAAAAATATTATACTGTACCAAAACAGCTATTACCATTATTTTTACATGTATCATTCACGTATCTATAATTCCACTGTGGTGTGGCAGTATATAAGGAGAAACGCCTCTACGAAAAACTTCCTCATTGTCTCTCCCCCGTCTATATATTGTTATACTTTTTTTTTATTTTTTCAAATGTTTTTTTTTCTTTCAAAATCTTGAACGCTTCACATAATATATTACAGTAATCGACAGTATGTGAGGATTAATCATCATTAATTAGTTGGTAATATTAACTATTATGTACATTGTGGAAACGAGGTGTTACGCACGAACTTCTTATTATTCAATTCAAATCGTCGACGAGACTAGTTCATCGAGTGAATCAAAACTTCGATTGAAAAATCGAACATAAAATCACAGTCACACAGAGGAAATCAATTCTGGAATCAGGTGTTTACTTGATTCAGGAATTTTTCACTCCAAGTGCAGAATTTCTCGATTAATTCCTTAAACAAATGTTCATCTTTTGATTTTGTCATTATTATGCATTTGGGGGGG
>NW_021680349.1:2514266-2526705 GCF_001412515.2 Diachasma alloeum
GGGGGGGGGGGGGGGGGGGGCAATACAATGATTGTCTTGCAACTCAATTATCTTCATTCGAAAATTCAGTAGTGAAGAGGCAGAACAGTTCACGTCTATTTCAGTTCATCATCAGATTTTTGGAAGATAGAAAAGACTGACGAGTAGAAATAGTTCTGAATAACCATTTTACCTCTTTGCTACTGAATTATAAACATAATTATTATTCTGAGGATTTTTTAGCGTCCAAACATCGATTTACCTTTCTCGTCAATTATTTTTACATTCAACTGTACAATGGAACTATACAAACAATGTGTCCCGCTGAACGAAACATCTCTCAATCGCGTGTGAGGTTTGGGAATAATTCTTCTTCACGAGTCTTCACAGTGGCAAATGGACATTGCAGGCGGATATGAGTCCAAAAATTAAAGCGCAATGGATTTTTACTCTCAACTTTTATTCTTCTCAATTTCTTTATTCATTTACGTTTAAGTTGAACCCGTCGGGCTATTTTTCTCAGTATAAAAAGTCTTGTGACCTTCAAATTTTTTTTATTCATTTCCGCCAGTGGTACAAACGATTCTTGTCACTCGTATTCTCCCAACTTGGTCAATAAAAGAGAACAATTACGAGAAGAGTATAGAAAGACTAACGAAAACATATTGTATGACAAATTAAAGACGAATGTTTTTTTGTCCTCAGTTATTTTACTAGTAAATCAGGTACACGATTGTTTTTATTAATTTTCCTCGACAGAAGTAGAAAAAAGCATTGATTATTAATGATGTAAATGAAGACAAAACTCTCAATTAAATTGCTGTAAAAATAATCGTGTTTAATTAACTATTTCCTCATATCTTCATTCATCAATGTTATTTGTACAAAGTGTTCTTGTGTTTAAATTAAAAAAAATGTAACAGCTAATTCAATTCCATAAACACTGATAACGTAGATTGCAACATAATACACCGATAACAATTTTCCATCATACGGTGGAGAATAATCGAGTGGCTGTAATCTGTTGTACCAACATGACAAAATTATCCCTACATTAATTATTAATTTTTTTTAGTAAATTTTACGTGTAATGTACAATTTATTCTATACTTTTTGGACAATGTGCTACCGCGTACTTTACAATCTGTTAATTAATCATTTAATAACTGCAAAAATATGTTTCCACTATTCTAACCAGAATGAACCGACTGAAAATTGTCATAAATCAGTGAAAAAAGGGGCAAAAAAACCTAGAAATAAACATTTACACCATGTTACAGGACTCTAGTAACCAGTGTCCAAAAGTATAGGTCAAAGTATTCACGATGCTGAGGCGAGGCATGTAATGTGACAATGTACATCTCTTCGTAATGGAAACAAAAGAAAAAAATAACACAATTGATTAAACGCAGAGGCTCAGGCGAAAAAAGGAACCACTAAAACTGTCGTAATCACCTCACCATGAAGACCATCGACACCACTTACGCACATTGTTTCATTTTCTTTTTTTCTCTCTCTCTCTTTCTCTCTCTCATGAAAAATAAAGAGCAATCTATATTATATTACATTAAAAAATTTGTTTTTTTTTCTCAGTCATTTACATTAATGGGAAGTTTTGCATTTTTCTTGTCAAATCGACATGATAAATCACTTTCCTCAGGATTTTTGGAAATGAAAAATAACTGATCATGTCGATTACATAACGAGTGATTCATAATGTATTATTTTTTGTTTTAAAAAATTGTACGCAATTTTAATCCCTTTAAACATTGCAACATTAATGCAGTGCCTGATGAGGTCCACTGAGTCCAGCTCATGCAAGACCACGAGAGTAGATCGCCAGTTATTGGGCGGGTAACTAGCGTTCCTGCCCAACAAAGTGCATCACTTCAGGTATGCTTTGTAGAGGGTTGTACTTCTACACGTTTCTTTCTCCTGCTCGAGGAGGAACAGCAAATCCCTGAAGTTGACTCTTTTTAAACGTGGCCTCAGTGGCATCTGCCGGTTCATTCCGGTTGCCGAGGCTATCAGTCCACTGCCACTTGTACCTGAACTACTTCCTGTACCGGTACCGTCCAATTTTGGCTTCTTGCGGGGACCAATTGCCTGTAGTGCTGTTAGGTTCGCCTCACGCTGACGCAATTCCTCCATCTCTGCTCGTTGCATCTAAATTCAAGTTTATTGGGGTTTTTAATCGATTTTGGGATTCATTTCTCTTGGTTTTTTTTTGGTTTTGTATTGAGTTATTGAATTTTTTTATGGAGAGTTTACTTTCGATGAGTTTATGGGAGAATTTAAAGTTCTTTCAGCGATAATTTGTGAGCAATGAATTTTTCAGGTGAAAATAATATTCTTAAAAGGACAAACAAACCCGTTATTCCATTGTTAGATTGTTAGAATTTGTTAGCAGCAATTTTCAACACACTATTTTCAAATTTTTGTCAAATAATAGCTCCACTAAAGTTATAAAATCAATAAAACTGGAAATTTTCGTTCAACTATTCCATGAAAATTAATATAGAGAGATAGTTTCACAGTTTTCATTCATTTTTCCATAAAATTTGTTATTTTCAATAAATAAAGCAATTCTTCACTGACACGAATTAATATTCAAGCAAATCATTAAAAATACTCTTGACGTTTCATCCTTTTAACTCTTTCATTTTCTTTTCAAATGGTCCAACAGGGGAAAAATATTCTTCTGAAGAATAAGCCTCACCTCTTTGGCCTTTGCTTTTAATTTGGCCTGCTCAGGATCCTCCGTTCTAGCACGACTCTTAGCAGCACGAAGAAGTAACTCACGTTCTTGCTCTTCGTGCCTTCTGCGCTCTACCCTGTCGAGCTCCTCAAGGAATTTTAACTGGGCCCTGACATCCTGCGTTACTTCATATCTCGGATCAACCTGTAAGAATGAAAAAAAATGCAACCATTCAATCTAGACACATAAACAAATCAGGAATGAATAATCAACGAGCCAAAATATTCAGTTAATTCCCACCTTAATGAGATCTATCCTATGTTCGGCAATAACAGCTAATTTCTCCACCAAATTTTTTAATCTTTCCTGAGTTGCATGTGATATTAACGCGGCTACCTCCTGATTGGGCTCTTCCAATCCATAACTAGTTACTGAAAACGAAAGATCAAAGTTTGAGCTCAAAAACATTTAAATCGCCCTTTATCAACTTTATCCCCCTTTTGTAAATTAATTTACCAATTTGTTTAATCCTCTGTTGAAGGGGTGACACGTGAAGGAAAACCTCGTCTTTACACGATCGTATCTGCGTACCAACGAACTCCGTGGATCCAAGAATTCTCTGCGACTCTTCAGCGAGATTCACCCCTCCCATTGCTGCTACATCATTAATGTCATCATCTCCCCTAAAAGCAACCATTACTCGTCATTTTCACCCCCAAAATGATCGAAATGAATCCAAAAATCCTGCAATTAGTGTCTGAAAACACTCACGTGTAGCCTGCCGATGAAAAAGTCTTTTTTTCTTTCTCTTTGACCGCTGGTTTTGGTGTGAGAGAAGGCACAATGGTTTTGCTAACAGTAGTGGCGGTGTTGACAGTTTTACCTTGGGTAACAGGTGTCGTTGTTTTAACAACACTTGTCGTTGTTATTGGTGCTTTTTGTACAGTTGGAGTGGGTGGTCGTACACCCGTAACTGCCACCGTTGATTTAACGGGGTAAGGCGTAGGGCTGCGTACTATTGTCGTTACTGGTCGTATCTGAATTACAATTCAATCGATATTAGAATCTTTGGAAAGTTTGGATTAAGGTAGGCAGCAATTCGTGGGAGTCAAGGGGAGAGCAGTATGACTTTTGAGAACTATTGAAGTGAGATCTCTCCTTCTTTAAAGTGAAGTTGATGAAAATAACCCAGTGCTTTCTATTTTCGAGCTAAAGTGTTTTTTTATGAATTTTTCAACAAATGTGTAGAATAAACATTACGAATTACGTTTTTACAATTCTACCTCTAAATAGAGAATTTCGTTTTTGTTAAAAAATTCCACTTTTGATGCAAAATATCCAGCCAATGTATTCTCAAAATATTTATAATGTTTTTAAGTCGTTTCAGACAGCAAAAAAATCAAGAAATGAAAAAGCGAAATTGGCTACTTAAAGGTCGAAATTGGGAATAGTAATTTGTGATTTTTATTCTTCACATTTACTGAGAATTTTTGGAGAAGAAAAAACCTCTGAAGCTGAAAAATTAGGGACACTGGGCTATAATTAACATATTTAGCGGTTACGAGACAAACGAGGAATAAAGAATTTTTTTGCACTAATTTTTCGTTTTTGCATACATAATTGATCTTTAAAGTATGAGACGTCTCACTCCAACAGTCCACGCCTTTTAAAACTCATAAAAGTCTCCCCTGAATTGAAATTCTTGGGATAAATTACCAGTCTCTGTTGAACAGGTTGAGGTATCCGAGGGGCGGGAGTCGTCACGACTGCTGCTGGAAGTGGTGTCATTACTCTCAGGGGAGCTGGAGTACTTGTCATCACAACAGGAACTGATTGAGCCACTGCCACTGTCGGCCTTATCTGATTCTTTGGAATTGAATTTGAAGAAAATTCAGTTTTGAAGAATTTTATTATGGATGTATTTTGGTAATGAGGGGGTTTGATAATGAGGGACACTACTAAAGGAATTGTTATAGGGAATTTGTTTGGCTTCGACAAAGGCCTTCTCATATTCAATTATAAAGTCACTCGTTACCGAGATAAATGTATAATTCAGCAGTGAAGTTCTAACGCCTGAGTTTTGAGGATAAGTTTTTTTAAATAATTATGTCTGAATCTAAAGGAAATCGTGCTTTTGAATCGTACCTTTTTTGCATAGCAGGAGGAGAGCTACAAAGAAGAATTAAATAGTAATTTCGAATCCTTTCAATTTCGAGATATTTGACGAAATGTGAGTGTATTAATCTCGTTTTGTAATTCAAAGGCAAACCTTCCATTCGAGCCTCATTTGACGCTAGGGTAGCGAAAAATTTGCAATGATTTTATTATTGAAACTTTGGAACTATAGATTTGATTCTTACAAATAAAAAAATAATTGGCAGTTCACTTATTCAAAGAACAAATGAATTAAATAATTGGAAATTGAAATTTCCTAAGATTACTCTCTCCATCAATAATTTATAAACAGTGAATCTTGCTATTCTCGAAAATATTATATTTGCGAAAGTTCAAACAATCCCATTCTTTCTCCCTACATTCCTGAAATTTTCAATACAATCTTCGGAAATTCTTATAAAGTAACTGTTCCACTGAAATTTCAAGGAATCCCGTCAGTAAAAATTCACTATTTGATGAAGAAATCAACGCAAACTGAAAATTTCAATTAAAAAATCACGAGAATTAAGGTAATTCAATAAATTAAAAGTTTAGCCTGCTTTAGTATTAAATATTCATGTTTTGATAGAAAATTCAAGCAATTGGCCAAATTCTCGTCCTCCTGTCGCTCAAAAATTTGAAATTCCATTGAATTTTCAGTGAACTTTGAAATTTCATTATCTTTCCCTCCGTAAATAGAATCCTAACTCTCCAAATTTCGATGTTTTTCTAGCAGTGTACGAAAAAAAATATCTGTTAAACGTAATTTCTCATAAAAATGTAATCTGAGGAACGCTGATCATCCCTGATGTTCCAATTATTATTCTCACATAATTTAATCTACAAATTTTATGTTGATGTATAGTTTACCTGTTGCTGCACTTGAGGCACTGCCGTTGCTACAGAAAACACAACATTTGGAGGTGGTGGTCTTATTCCCTCGATGACCAATTCCTTCGTAACTAGTGACTGCCTCAGCAATGGCAAACTTTTCTTGAGAAAACCAATGAGACATGGTTGTGGCGATGCATTCAACAATTTCTCGAGTCTATCACAAAACTCCTCGGGTTCAACTCTAGTATCAATTAACTCTTGTATCAACGTCCGCACATTACGTTCCACTTGCTTAGGTTCCCGACTAGACAACTCTAACAAGTTTGCTAAGAATTTACGACACTTTTCTTTGGTATTATCTGTGGTTTGACGCTGTGAAGAAAACAATCGAGATGGTTAATCGTGGGGTCGACTATTGGGGATGGATGGACTTGGGAATATGGAGCTGATAGTTACTTTTACCTGTGCGGGAGTTTGGGGGGTTTGAGCGGTTGTTGTGGGGGGTGTGACTGTCGTTGGAGCTGCTGCTGTTACTGTGGCTGGTGTTACTGTTGTGGTAGTTACTATTGGAGCTACCGTCTATTAAAAAAAAACATTGAATTGATATTTGCGAGTTAATTTAGAGGTGTGATCTCCTTGGAGAACACAAAATTCTTGCAAAGTAATTGTATTTCTCCTTGGAAGAGGCAAAATAAACAATTTTTAATGCATGAAAAGAATGACGTGAGCTGAAGTACCGAATGATATTCCTTTGATTATCAAAGGGACAACATTCTGATGAGAAAATAAAGAAATCAGGAAAAAATAATTTCACTTTTGAAGATTCAATTCATCAAATATCTCAATGATTTATATCAAATCATTCACTTGCGTATGATTTCAAGCAAAATAATTTTGTCATCGTGTCTAGGAGAAATGAAAACATAATTTTGACTGCATCAGCCGAAAGCAGAAGATAATCGAGCAATAATTTCGTGTTCCAACATCCAATTTACCTGATCTCTCGATATTTTTGATAATTCAATTGTGGATGATTTTACTGTTGTACTGAAACATTATCTTTCATTTCTAGAATGAGTTCTTTATTTTTTATGAAAAAATGGACTCTCGATGTGACAACAAAACGTCAGACGCACTCACATCGTAAGACCCAATTTAATGTGATTCCGATAAATTTTGAATGATAATTATCGCGTGAAATAAGCTGTATTACTCCCGAAAGCCTGAACCACTGCTTCAGCACCTAATCGACCAACTATTCTCCAGGAAAATGAAAAAATAACAGGAATTACTAAAGTACTCAAACCTCATGCAGTCTAATTTTTCCAGCAACCTTCCTCAGAGTCTATCTCCCAGAATATATCCACTACCATGCAGGGACTAAATGCAATCTAAAGATCCAGAGCATCTAAAGATCCAATTGCTCTGAATTGAAACAAAATCCTCAATGAATCTTACCGACATTCCAAAGAAACTAAACGTCAACAAAAAATAAACTGTAAAAAAACCATGAAGAGAATCTACTGCGAGCACTACATTGAGTCTGAACGATTTGGTATGAGAGTGCGTCACCTGAACGGGTTTTCTTATGGTGGCGAGTGGTGGGCCAGTGAACTGTGCGTTCAGCCTACTTACAGCCGGTACCGAGGCAAGACGATAAGTTGTTCCAGCTGTTGGGCCAACAACAGCATTCCCGCCAATACTGTTAGCTGTGACAGCACCACCACCAGGGGTTCCAGTTGTCGGCGCTGGTCCCACCCTGAGCAGTTGATATTGTCCATTCTCAGTTTTGACGATGAGATGGCCTTGAGCACCAGGAGCAAGGCCCTGAAGGGCTTGAAGTGTAATCTACAATAAAATTAAAATTAATTTCATTTTAATCAATGATTTCATCCACTTGACTAAATTACTGGACAAAAAATTGAAATTTCGTGGATTGTTGCCTCACAATTTTTAGGGGAAACAAGTCTGAAACTTGAAGAACACAAAAATACAGTCAAGAATTTTTAACAGTGTGTTCATCAAAACATGAAGCTTTGTGCTAAATTCATCGATATTCCACCCCTTCATGAATAAAATAGTTCCGCGACCCCAGGGGCAAGACCCTAAAGGGTTTAAAGTGTAATCTGCAGTGAAATTAGTTTTCTTTCAACTGCTGATTTCATTAATTTGACTAAATTGTCCGAAAAAAATATAAATTTCACGGATTGTAGCCTCATAATTTTTCAAAGAATGACATTTAATTCCATTCAGGGATAAAAAAATTCTGAAACTTCAATTTTTCTTCACAAAGAATATCAATCCCTCAAAAATCCAAGAGCCCAAAAACGCAGTCAAGAACCTGTAAAAGTGTATTCATCAAAACCCGAAGCTTCATGCTATTAATTCATCGATATTCCACCCCTCAATGAATAAAATAGTTCCACGACCCCATTACTCAAAAAAAAGGCAAACACTCACCCCAGGAGCGCCAGGTCTCGTGCCAACAATGTGCGGTCCAATGACAACCCTATTGGCAACCTGTTTCCCAGGCTGTTGTCCCGATACGGGTGTACCAGGCCTCATAGCATTGACATTGACAATCTGCACATTACTGGGTACAATAGTGGATCCAACCTGTTTACCCTGTAACGTTGTACCAGCAGTATTGCCAGTAACTGATACTGGTACTGACATTGGTACTGACACCATACCCCCCTGTGCACCACTAGTTTTAATAACCAAAGCTGTACCAGTTGTCTTATTAACCCCCGCCACAGTCTGTCCACCAACAGTCTGGGTCACAGTGCCCACAACATTGCTAACAACATTCGAAGTTGTCTGTAAAACAGCTGTCTGTGCAACACCAATTGTTCCATTAGCCAATTGTCCAGGAAATGTTATCTTGTTATTAACAACACCAGTTGTTGCTATCACTTGTCCCGATGCTGGATACGATATTATCTTGACAGACTCGTGTGTCTTACTCAAACTCTGTATATTACTCTGATTTGTTGTCACCTGATTACTCGTAACTTGATTGATGTAGCCAGACAATTGTCCATGTACGTGTGCCTGAGTTGTCACCACAACCTGCTGATGATGCTGTTGGTGGTGCTGCTGTTGCTGCTGCTGCACCTGATTCTGCTGTGCTGTATGCGGTAATCCTGCATTAGTTGTGACAGCATCAACCGGCATAAGTGTTGCTGTTGCTATTGACTTTGTTACTTCCTGTGTCATTAGGCTATTCACTGATGTTGTACCACCACCATTGGCAACCCCATGTTTCTGTACACCAGGAATACTACCACCATTTGATATACCACTGGCTATTTGATTATTGTGTTGGCTCACAACAACTGTTGTTGGCTGTTGTACTGTTATACCAGGCGTTGATGTTACCAACTGCGTCTCGAGTGAACCAACAATTGCATTAACAGCGGATTCATCAACGTCCGTGCTCAGAGCTTCCTCAAGAAACTTAGCTGACGCCATTTTCTTCCAAGCTCCAACTGTTAACTGTTTTGCGCAGGCGCGATGTGAAAATACTACCCATCGTGCATTGGTATTATCCCCACCATTTGTACGTTTAGTGTATGGCTTTTTTACACTGTGCACTAACACCACTTTCCAGGTACTGTTACCCCCCACTTTACCACAATTTTCCTCGAAATTCAGTCGTTATGGGGATTAATGGAACAGGGGGGGACATTTCTCGGGGGACGCCAGAGGCACCGAGTGATTATTCCTGGGTACAGAGGGCTTTTTAATATTTTTATCGCAATTCTGGGGGTTTGTTTATGTCGGGGGAAGGGGCTTTTCGGCTTGGTGCCTCGTGCACTTGTGTGCGGCTCGCGAAAACGCGCTAGAAATAATTCACCCCCCACCAACTGGCGGTTGTCTCCTTCAACCGCCCCTCCGGGGGGGTTATATGGCTGTCAATACACGAAGACAACACGTCACCCCGCCAAAACTACACGACGAGGAATTTCGGGGGAGCGACTGCACTCGTGGGGTTCACTGTTCTTTTTTACTCGGAGTTATGCTTTTTGGCGGCTTCGGGGGAATTTCCGGGGGGTTACGAAGCTTGGAACTCGGTTGATTTGATACTTTTGGAGTTGTTGGGGTTCGGAAAGACGCTGATGTGTGGCGGTTTACACTTTTGCCGCGCGTGATCTCAAACGCATGGTTTTTCGGCTCCGACCAATCGCCGAACGTCTTGGGGAGGGGCTTTAGGTTCTGGGGAGTTTTCCGGGGGGCTAGGGGATTGTGGGGAATTTGACAGGGCTAGTGACTTCCGGCTGTTGGAGGAATTAACCTTTTCGACGGTTATTTCTTTGGAGACGGTAGGGCTCGTTGATAAAATCCGATTATTTTCGTGTCATCTTGGCTTTATTGATGGGATAATTGTTGGAATATTGAGGGGAAATGTTTGGGGAACACGTTGGGGGGAATATTTTTTGGAAATTGTGGGGTTTGAGGGTTTTTTGGGGGTTGGAGGGTCTTACGGTGACACGACTTGCAATGGGGTAAACATGGCGTGGAGGTGGATTGTTTATTCGGATTTTGTTGCAGGCTCTCCAGTAAGTTGTCAAGATGGCGATCCGCCCGGTTTACAGGCCCAATATTGTTAAGAAGAGGACGAAGAAGTTTATCAGACATCAGAGCGATCGTTATGACAAACTCAAGGTGAGTTCTAACCTCTTTGGTGGGTGACAACAACCACATTGTTTTTTCTGGGGCTGAACATCTTTGATGTTCAGGTTTGCTTTAATTCGAATTGTTGAATTGAGGGGTTTGGGGTTTATTCGTTGAATTCTGGAGGGTTGTCCGATGTTCGTTGACACGTTTCTCGATTTGATAGAAAAATAATAGGATTAGAAGAGTTATGAGTACATGAAAGCTTTGTTAATTGTAAATTCATCTCTAGAATGAGTGCTTTTAAGATGATATGTTCAGAGATTTGCTTTTGTAGCTAAAAAATTTATCATTTGAAACGTCTTTTGGTAATTTTGCTTCTATAATCAGTTACTACTGAGATAATTCCATAATTTGACGAGTAAATGCAGTTGAATTGGGAATTTATCTCTAGAATGAGTCTTTTAGCATGAAATGTTGAAAGATCTTCTTTTAGAGCTGTAAAAATTGATCGTTGCAAACGTTTCTTGGCAATATTGCTCCTATAATCAGTTATTACTTCGATAATTTCATAACTCGATGAATATATGTAATTGAATTGTAAATTTGTCTCTAAAATGAATGGTTTGACGACTAAATGTTAAAAGATCTTCCTTTGGAGCTGAAAAAATTGATCATTGGAAACGTCTGTTGGTAATTTTACTCCTAAAATCAATCATTACTGAGATATTTGCATAATTAGACTATTACGTCAGTCGATTTCTCTAATTTAATTATGAGACAAGTGTCGAATTGTTTAATAATAAACAAAAAATTGATTTTCAGAGGAACTGGCGTAAACCCAAGGGTATTGACAACAGAGTTCGCAGGCGTTTCAAGGGACAGTACTTGATGCCCAACATTGGTTACGGAAGCAACAAGAAGACCAGACACATGCTCCCCACTGGATTCCGCAAGGTCCTCGTACACAATGTCAAGGTATTTATTATAATCTGTGTCACTTCCTCCAACAAAATCAATTAAAACCCTTTTCAAAATTTTTTTACTCTTCCCTTTATTGCTTCCAAAATTTATTGATTACAATTCATTATTAATATATTTGATTCTTCAGGAACTCGAAGTCCTCATGATGCAGAACCGCAAATTCTGCGCTGAAATTGCCCACGCTGTCAGCAGTAAGAAACGCAAGGCGATCGTCGAACGTGCCCAGCAGCTTTCAATCCGTGTGACGAATGCTAATGCACGTCTGCGGTCTGAGGAGAACGAATAAGCTACTGGTATTTGTACTATACGTCTAATAAAACTCAAAAAACCTGAAAACTCAGAATCTTTTTAATTTTACCTGAAAAGTTGATGACTTTTTTTCCAATCCTTCACAAGCCTCAATTCTTTTTTTTTGAATCGTCGTATTCATCTCCATTTCGACGAATTATGTTGAGAATAATGAGAAATTGGAGAAATAAATAAACTAGTAAATTAAGGAGCGTGTAAATTACGTTGGTAAATTACACCTTTTTTTACCGACGTAATTTGCGTAAATTACCTAGACGGAGTTTTTATACTTTTTACATTACTTCGCAAAGCTTACATTTTTCCGTTGTTAGAATGTTATTTTATTCCGACTGCCGAAGGCGCAGTACTGGACCGCAGTTCCCAGCATAAATAAACCGCGAATTTTAATTGGCTGTGACTATTCGCAACATTGCGTGAATCACTCCCGTACACTCCATACACTCCGTGCATGCGTGAAGTTTGTGTGTTTCACGCAGCCGAATTTTCTTACTGCTGTGTATTTCACGCAGTTGTATTTTTATACGCCTGTGTATTTCACGCAGTTTCATTTTTATACACCTGTGTGTTTCACGCAGTTTCATTTTTATACACCTGTGTGTTTTATACACCTGTGTGCAAACTTCACGCATGCGTGGAGTGTATGGAGTGTACGGGAGTGGCTCACGCAATGGTGCGAATAGTCACGGCCATGTTTTTTTTGGGTCAAATGAAAGAGCGGCTCGAAAAATGGCGTGCAGAAGTCTTTAAAGATGACAATTGTCTCTAAAGATGATGTCTGTTTTCAATTGAAAAGCGCAATTGTGACAACATTGTCCAGTGGGGTCTAGGAGTCTCCCCTGGTTCAAAACCATCTTTAGAGGCCCT
>NW_021680349.1:2527912-2620011 GCF_001412515.2 Diachasma alloeum
CTGCGTGAAACACACAGTAGTATGAAACTTCAACTGCGTGAAATACACAGCAGTATGAAAATTCGGCTGCGTGAAACACACACTTCACGCATGCGTGGAGTGTATGGAGTGTACGGGAGTGATTCACGCAATTGTGCGAATAGTCACGGCCATTTTAATTTCGCTTTGTTCGGTTAAAACGCGGTTCTCGCTACTTGGGACATAAAATATAATTTTAACCGTAAAACCGCGATTTTAACATCGATTCCCTGAATTAAATTGCTGTTTCCGGGCTCAGAGACATAAAATATTGTATGTCACACGATGAAACTCAAAAATATGGGCCTCATACTTCATAAAACAGTCACAATTCGCCACTTTATTATTTGGAGCCCCCGAAGAGTCCAGTTGGACCTGAAAAGAACCATTTTGTTCTGAAGAGTTCAAAGAAGCTACCAAAAACAGTTGAATCACTTTTGTCATTTAAGAATGCCGAATGAAACAAGTTAATGTCAAGACAAAAGATGATGACGCGCCGAATTCAATCGAGATCAATAAATAATGAGACTGACCTTTACGAGGTGAGACCCTGCAGACTTATCACCCTCGCGAGGTATTATCTTCGCTACGCGTCCGTGAATCCCTGCCTACGTCCGGAATGACGAAAAATATCTTTCGTCATTTTCTTATGGAATCATTCATCATCAAAATAATTCTATATTGTAATATCTCCCTGCCCTCTTCCTACTTCATCCTTAATTTTGCATTAATTTCCTTTCAATTGCACCTGCATTTATCAAACCTGTAAATTTCCTTTTGCTTCCTTCTGTCAACACGTCTTAATGACAAAATTTTCCCTACCCCCATCCATCCCGTGTCATTCTCCACAAAGAAAAGTTCCACTCCTCTACAGAATTCGTGTGACACCAATTTTTTTACACTTCAAAGGAAAAAAGTAACTCGTCTATTCCTCCACCACTTCTTTACTACTCGACCCATTTTTCGGGACATTCCAATGATTTATGAAAGGTGCAAACCGCTTCTAAGTAATTCCCAACGAATATAAGAAACCCGAGAAATTCGTCGCGGCTCGATAAAGCCTCGGGCTAATCTGTAGAATCCGTTCGCGTGTATTTTCAGCGATTTTATCAGGGGAAAAATAGCCCTCTACGCTTCTACCCGGGTATTTTCACTGGAGCCGACAAAAGTCGCATGCAGAAACCCTTCGGCAATGCGCAAATAATTGTAATTTCCGTCGAGTAATAGAAAGGGACTCCTCATTGACTTGTCCCTTAATTATGCGCTGATTCTTTTTCCCCTCTCAGTCACGGGGATCAACTGTGCAGGATGAAACATAGCAGACGTATCGTGAACTTTTTGCCCCTACATGGCTCGGTTTGCGTGTCAAGCGTTGGCTGACCCAAGAGGGATAGAGATTATCGACCCCTCAGCTTGACCGTCTTAACTTACCCCCTTGGGGTAACACACTTTGAATCCTCCTGAAAAGCTATGCAGGGTACTTTGCATATTCCCGTTATCCATGGTGCCATTTCCCCGGGCAATGCCTGATTTTGATTCATTTATTCCTTTCACCTGAATTCAATTTTTTTGCGGTGGAAAAAAATCAGGGGCCGGGGTGGAAGTTCCGAGGATTAGGAGAATTTCTGGAGAATATCTCAGAAAGATGAAGGAAGCCAATTTATTTTTGAAGGTTTCAAAATTGTGTATTTCTGGCACTTTACATTCGATAGGTTTTTCTATTAAATTTTTTTGTCCGTGATTTGACTTTGCTCGCGGATTACGTTTCGAAACGTAATTTTTACTTTTTTTTCTGGAAATTTTTATTGAATTTTTCCCTCCGTGTCAATATTTTCTGAGAAATTCCTCCGAACAATAATGGATTGTAATGAGACAATATTTCTTTAGTAATTCTCCACACAGAACAACGCAATAGATATTGCCTCGCGCAATTGAAAAAATAATTTGAAGGATGACTTTTAACATCATTCTAATAAGTTAATTTGAATTATCAAGGGTAAACATTCGCCCAGAAAAAAAGGGGAAAAATATTGCAACAAAGAACTTGTTAGGTAACTGTTATTAACCCCTTTCACAAAAAAGATAAAGTCATAAAACATATGCCATGAATAGCCCCGCCAGAGCAATTCGTCCTAATTGAATGATTTTTTCCTCCACAAAAACCAAACCGACAGATTTTAGATACTAATTCACGAGGTCACACATTCCACGCTATTTTTCCACAGAGTATAATAAAAAATTCTGTCCCCAATGGCTTACCCAACGAACCGTGCATCGTCACGACAATAGTCACAATTGTTCCCCCAAATCATTAGCATTTCCCATCACGCCATACAAATAGTGTAATTACGAATCTACGAGAATAATTTCAGTCTTCAATAGTTCAAAATGATATTAGGGACTTCGACGAGTGTCGTAGCGATGTTTCAACAAATAGCTAGTCGTGTCACTGATGTACACCCCGGCGGAGCTGTTAACTAAATCAAGAGACTTAATAATTGAAGCAATTCTTAATTACGGGGGAAACGACGGAGAAGAGTCTCCGAGTCTGATCGATTTATTCCGCACAGTTGGAGGCCGAAGTTATATTTGAGATTATCTTCGGGAGATTGTTGGGTCAGACAAGAGGGCAGTTGATATACACGAGGGCACACGTCAAGATGTAGAGCAGCAATAGAGCCCATAAAAGATTTTAAAATAGAATATTCCCTCACCCTAATGTCCTACTTTACTTTAAGACTACAGAAAATTTTTAACAAATTCTTGACCGAAGAGAAGTTTTGAATTTATTATTTGAGCACACGCACACGAGGAGAAAATTCTGGCAAAAATTAGGGTGGCATTCACCAACCGATCGGACCGAACAATAATCACCAAAAAATTCAGATGTGGCACCCGACTTTTTAAGGGAATCCCTCGAAAAAGTAGCGCAAGGTCCTCAAAACCTGTAGCACACTAATTTTTTAAGGGAATCGCACGGATTTGTCAGGTATTTTTCTCTCCGTGCATGAAAAAATTCAATAGTAAAATCCAGCGCTTTCCTCACGAAATAGTATTCAATTTCTATTGGAACTCTATAAGAATTCTATTGAACTTCTATTAAAATTCTGTAAAAAAATTAATAGATATTGATTTTCTTATAGAAAAATCTTTGACATCAATTTTCGGGGCATAAGTTTTTTCCGCTGTATTTTTATTTTTCTTTATAATAAAATCCAAGACAGAAAAACTTGAAAAATCCACCCCCAAGAATTCTTAGAGAAGAATTCTTTGTAGTTGCGCATAATTTTTAATAAAATTGTCGCAGAATAAAAAACAAATAGACTGTTGCAATAGAAATTCTTAGAGGAAGCCCTGGGTCTTCCCATTAATTTTTTTTAACATTCCCTTCAATACTATTTTTCAGTTTTGGCGTTTCACTTACATTGATAAAAAATAAATCAAGAGCTTTAAATGCTGAAAATAGAAAACAAAATGAAAAATAAAAGCACGAAGAAAGCATTTTCCTCATAAAAAGACCATTAACTAAAGTTTCATGACGACTTCTCTATTTCTACGCAAAATTAACTCCAACTTTTACTTTATAATGCTGGAAGACACGTAAGCCATTTACAATTTCCCCTAAATAATTGAAAAATGGATAGAGCTGATGAGTTGGAAGTGGATAATTCCCATATTCAGTCCGACAACTGAAGCCCTGAATTAATCAAACCTAGAAATGTCAGATCTGAAATAGAAATTATAGACGTTGATATGCAAAGGTCGTGAGGACCTGTTAAAAATTTAATATGACAAATGATCTGTCTGATGGGCATCGATTAGCGAAGAAAGGAGAGGGAGAGACTACCCTTTTTTCCCCACCCTTTCTCAGCCGACTCTAGGAGTTAAACACCTGGTCAACCTGGACTCCACTCGCCTGGACGATACTTTTACCGTGTACAAAACTATCGCCCCACGTTTTCTCCTGTAAATTCACGAGTCAGTACTTCGGCGTAACTCGAAACGGTAGGATCTCGTGTACATTTGAGCAACTGTGAACGTGTGCCTGGAAGGGTAATCTCGATAAACAATCAGTGGAATAACGTGCATTTTCTTTCGTTCCCTCATCGATTTTTTTTTTGAAAGACAGGAGTGGGAGTTTGTTTCAGGTCATTTTCCGGTGGTTTTTTAAATGTTTTAGAGCTTAATTGTTTCTAGGATGAAACAGAACTTGGAGTTGCCTGTTTAAAGGTATTGGAAATTGCTCCGGGGAGAACTATTCAGACAAGAATTTTGGTGAGTGATTTTTGAGAATTATTTCTTACAAATAGAGCAATAAATACTGCTCTGTTCGGGACTCATTCATTTTTTTTCGCTTTGAATGCCTGATCCAGTCTAATTGCTCCATTCCCTGCGAACGTAACTCTTGCGTTCCTCTATTTACACATGCCGGTGATTCCCCGACTTCGTAGATCCTCTTCATGCACTACATGCTGACGCGAAATAAAATATAGACGTATTTTTTTAAATGAAATTCACTTTCGCTCTCATTATTATTAGTTTGTTCTACATATTCTGGGGGGGGGGTCGGTGTGAGGGGCATTGAGTAAAGAAATGAAGAAAAAGAAAACGCACGTACGTTGTGGTAATCCCAGAGTCAAGGCTCTTACCTTGCACTTAAATACTGTGCGCAACCAGTGAATTATTCAGAGATACAGAGTTATTGGGAACTAGATCCGACACACATCGACGATGTGCGTGGGTTTTCAAAACAATTTTAGAAAAATCAATTTTAGTGTATAAGCACGAGCATAAGATAATGCGGCTAATTGATGGTGTCAGCGAATGTTGAATGGAGTTGTTGAAAATGTTTTCCTTCTTCATAGAAACATTCCTTGGATTTTCTCGGTTTTGTTTCAATATCGAGTTTATTATTACGTTTTGGTATTGACAGACCCCCATTGCAGGTATTGAAACGAGCACAATTTATGTGGATAGAAAACCTGAGGGGTTTCACTAGTATTTAAATGCGTTGGCTGAAAAATCAATTCGTAAACTACTTCAGTGGATTGTTTAGCTTCTTAACATTTTTATGAGAACTTTCGTTGTCATTTTTTATGAGGTCATAACCACTTCATTAGAGGTAATTGCTGTCGTCAAATGTCGGAAGATTTTTTAAGTGTAAATATGTATTCTTTTATGAAAACAAAACAATGCATTAGGTTTTATTTTGAGTAAATGTAAACTCTGTCATTATTTTTTGTTGCGTTAGGGTCGGAACTAATGAAATGTTTATCGGTAGAAGTGAAGAGCGCATTTGAGAAATCTTGGACATTTTTTCTAAAAAATGAAGTGCATTCATTGAGAATTATTGATACTGAATTATTCATTCTTTCGATATGTCTATTCCGAAGTTTATTGTGACGTTCTTCGCAATTTCATAATACAATTGACTGTCATCCAACATTGAAATGAATTTTTTGAAAATGCTACTATAATTTTATTTTTATGAAGAAAAACCGTCCGTTTTCTCCAGCTGAAGGAATATAAACGTCATGATTACGTCTTGTTACATTACATTTGAAAAAAGTGGAATGTGTATAGATAGAAATCAAGAGTATATTTGAGAAATCTTCAACATTTTTTCTAGAAAGTCAAGTGTATTAATGGAAAGACTGAATTATTCATTTTATCAATATTGCGATTTCGACATACGTTGGGATGTTCTTCGCAATTTCATAGTGCAATCGACATGCATCGAACCTCGAAATGAAGTTTTTGAAAATGCAATTATAATTTTCTTATTTTCATGAAAGAAAACCCTCCATGAATTTTCTCAATTTGAAGAAACATAAACGTCATTATTACATTTTGTTCCATTACATTTGGGAAAAGTGGGATGAGTATCGATCGAAACAAAGAATGCATTTGAGAAATCTTGAACCTCTTTCCTAGAAAATGAGTTGCATTCATTGAAGGGTTAAATTATTCATTCCATCAATATTTCGATTCTGACGTTCGTTGCGATGTTCTTCGCAATGTCATAATGCAATCTACTTTCATCAAATGGCGAACAGTAATTCGATAATGCAATCCACCGTCATCGCACGTGAAAATAAAGTTTTTGAAAATGCAATTATAATTTTATTTTTATTTTTAAAAAACCCTCCATAAATTTGAAAAAATGTAAGCTCTATAATTACGTTTTGTCATTAACGAACCACAACTTTCCGCGCGAGAACCGAAAAGTGTCGATAGAAATCCAGAAAAGACTCGAGAAATATTGAACATCAGCCCCACAGAGTCAATTGCATAAACCCTAAACCGAATTGTTTAGTCCTCAAACGTTTTCCTTTAATCACGTCGGTCACGATGTCATAATCCCCATCATCAAGAACGAAAGGAACATTGTAACATCACTCTCCCAAGAAAACCACCGTAAAAAACTACATCCCACTAATTTCATACAATTTGTTTTCTATTTCTGATTATTACGAGTGTCGGATTAATGAACAAACGCCGGTTGCCTTTTCACGCGACTCATGGTTCAGTGGCCGCACATGGGTGCACTCAGGTGTGGTCTTTGTTGTGTTTTCCTGAGTAGGAAATGCCCGGAACTGGACATCTCGCATGAGCAAATTCTACCCGATCCGAAACAAGAAAAAATTCCATCCGTTTGAAACATCAATCCTCCCTCCGCTCTCTCTACTATTTATTCCAGGACACGTCACCTTGTGCGCATCGGGGATTTGCTTTTATTTTCTTCGCAGATGTGCAGACGAACTCAGAAATTGCGCAGAAATTTTTTTTTCGCGTATTTTGCTAAACTAGGCATTATTTAATATTATTCAAATGATTTTAATAATTTTATGTCCTTAACGATGATAGACGACTAAATTTCGTTGTAAGACACTTCGTCGTCTTGCTTATGCATTTTTATAAACAAATGAAAATTTGCATTTTCATTTGTTTAAGGGAATGTGTGTGGGGATTTGTTTATAAAAATGCATAAGAAAGGACAAATTAAATAGATGCAGTGTTTGATGAATTTTATAAATAAAAAACAGAACAGTTCCTTCCAAGATTTTTTCAATTGATTGGACACAATATATAATAAACAATTTAAAAAAATGATAGGTAGTCTATATATTTCGTCGCTTCATTGATTATTTCTCACGGCATTTAGATTCTACAAGGAGTTGGATATTTCTAAAACGATACATTATTCAACGAAAGCTCTTGACTATTCCCAATTAGTTTTTGATTACTTTCCTCGTCCTTGAATATCACATTGCGATACATTAATTCTTCAAACACTATAACTCAACGGAATAGATCGGCGACAGAAAATATTTCGTGAACTTTTCGAAGCGGACAAATTTCCGCCAGAGGTGTTTGCAGAATTTTTGAAAATTCGCAATTGTGCAGAAAAAAAATTTTCGTGATTTTTTTTTCCACTGGAAATTATTTAATATTATTAATTATTAAAACAATTTTAATAATTTCATGTTCTTATGAGGATTGACGATTAAATTCTATTATATTCACACTGTTTGTAGAATGGTATTTTACGGACACTTCGTAGTCTTTTTATGCATTTTCATTTCCTTATAAAAATTCTATTTCTTATACATTTTTACAAACAAATGAAAATAAAGAAGAACAGAATAAGTTCAACAGATGCACGGTTTGATGAATTTTATAAAACAAAAAGAAGAAAATTTCCTTCT
The DNA here is from genome assembly GCF_001412515.2 of Diachasma alloeum. NCBI lineage: Eukaryota > Metazoa > Arthropoda > Insecta > Hymenoptera > Braconidae > Diachasma > Diachasma alloeum. The sequence continues at coordinate 2,535,640 of NW_021680349.1, forward strand.
AATTTTTTCAAAACAATTAAGTTTCTCAACGGAATGGATCGTGGACAGAAAACACTTCCTGAACTTTTCAAAGCGGACGAATTGTCTCCGATGCCTGCCAAATTCTCAAAAACCCCATTCTCGTTTTAGCTTATCAAAACAATAAATATGATGATGAACAGTGCCTGTCACTCTCAATCGACCCGCGACCAATGGACTGATCACCCCCATTAAAAGATAAAACATCATAAAAACTTCGAATAATCCTTGACGTTGACATTGCACAGTTAAGAAATTCTACCCATTCTCTTGTGTAAAGACCACAATGTCTGCCTCTAGGCCCGATTATATCTAGTTCTCCAAACTTCTCACCATGAAATATGAATCATCAGCCTTGCGGAATGACCCATTAAGCGTTCTATCGACATTACCATTAAACCGAGGGAAGAAATGAACGCGCGTGTATCCAAGGGATGAACAAAAGACACTAAATCGATACGGCACCTGTTACATTGTAATTGTCTTTAAATCGGCACATTCTCATTTCAGGAGACCCATAGACCGCTGATTTATTCATCGACATGTATTACCAAGCGATTGCGCTCAATCTGGTATTGATAAGTAAGTGTCGTGAATTATTCAGAGTACTTAGAGTCAAGTAATCGAGGAATAAGTCATCACAATTTGGCTTTGCGATCAGGTGTGTCGATCCAAGTGATCGCCTGCGAGGGCTGCAACAAGGAGGACCACCAGAAGTGTGTGGCCCTCGCCGATCCCCTCCTCAAAGATGCGCACCTCATTTTTCCGGACAACATGAGGGACATTGATATGGTCTGCAGGTAGGATATACTATACATAGACGCAATTACGGGGGAGGACAAGCTCTCAGGGTAATTCAACCTGTAATTTTGATGTTTGTTTTCCTTTTATTTTTACTTAATAGGACATGGTCGAGCTTCGTCGACTGCATCAAACGGTATATCGACAGGTGCTTCACGAAGCAACGCAGGGAGCAATTCAATCAGGCGGTGGAGTCGCCGATTGCTTCGGTCCATCAGATGTGTTCTGTTACTTCTTATCAGACTGGTAATTTACTAATTGCGGGTGACGTTACGATTTACGGGCATTTCGTGGGCGCGAAATATTTTTTCAGCACACACTGAGAGACTGGCTCATTTAGTCCGAACGAGATTCGTTGAGTATTAACGAATGGTAGAGTTGAATTTGATCAAGTGAATATTTTATGGAACAGTTGACCTGAAATTTATTACGCTGTTGGAAATTTTTTGTAATTTAAGTAAGAGATACATTTGCATTTTTAATATTCGGAACTTGAATTCAATTTGAGACTGAATAGCTCATGGAATTCCTGAGTCATTTTAGAAATTCAATAAAATTAAGTTTTTCATGATGAATGGTCATTGAATCTTCGGTGGCAATTTTGATTTTCACACCTGTCGCGAAAATCAAGGATTACATTCAATTGAAGTTTCAAGAGATTGAAAATTCAGCAGAAAAGTTGCCTGAATTTTCACGATTTTCAGTCATTTTTATCGTCGTATGAACCTGGGAACTCAAATTTCATTGAATATTCAGGAGAATTGACTGATTTATCAATAATAAGATCAATGGAAATTCCATGTGATATATTTATTAAAAATTTCAAGATTCGTCACTTGAAATTTCAAGAGTAATTTCTTAACAGTGTATTTCCACTGACGTTTCCACCAAATTTTAAATTCCCAATGACAAAATTCGTTGAAATTTCAGTGGAACTATAATACAATGAAAGTTTCCAACAATCATACCACAAATTTTAGTCAAAATTTTTTAAGAACGTAACACAGTTACGTAAACCAGTGGGTTTGAATGCTTCAAAAATAAAACTTGAGTCCATAAAATTCGCTAAAAGAAGGATTCTTTGACATATTTCTGCAAACTTATCCGTTCAAAAAATATTCATACAGGAGAAAAATTCACTATCAAACGAGACATCGTCACGTCAACCGAAACTCCGAATGTCTAAAAAATTTTCTGCAATGAATCTCTTTTGAAGAAAGCTCCAAGCATCGTCCCTTCGAAGATATTGCGCGCAGAATAAGTGCATTCACCCGAGACCCGTTAAATTATCAATTTCAGAGTACCTGCAGTACGCGAGTTGTCTGAAAGCGACCGTTACCGAGGCTCAGCACTGCGGTAATCAGTACACAGCGCTGGTGGATGAGGTCTCCCAGGGGGAAATGGCCCGCAGGAGCCTCTGCTGGTCAGTCAACTTTTACTACCTCTTAAAATATGGACGCAGTTCTTCATAACGTTAAATTCGTGAGCCCCATTTGCGGGATTACATCACGAAATTGATGTTTTATGTCGTTTTTAGTGCTCACCACCACTTCCGGGCTTGCGTCATTACCGAGACGAGGAAGAGATGTGATGGAGGTCAGCCTGGCGGTGCAGCCTCCCGGTTCTCCGGACAGATACTAGACAGGGCTCTGAGCTTCTTGCAGCAGCAATGTCAAGCTTACATGTATGTCACTCTTTCTTTCATTTCTTTAAATCATTTTTACCCATACGATTTCAATTATTTTTTTTTGACTCATTTGTCTCGTAATAATTGATTGAATCAAAAAAACAAACAAAAGAAACAAAAAGGCAAAAATTAAAATTCAAATTATCAAGTCATTTAGATAGATTAGGTAGCCTAGTAGTTTTTATAATACAAGCAACATAAATAATGGTTTCTGTCATGGGTATTATGTTGCGCTGTTCATTGTATTAATTTCATTATTATAGTTGTCTATTTAATTTGATCCTGTAATTGGCTGTGTGCTGTTGGATCTTTATGAATTAAGAAATGAAAATGGAAATGATTAGTTGAATGTTTGAAGGGAAATTTCTGTTCATCTTATATTTTTTTTTGTAAATGAAAAAGGAATTGAAAAAATGTTGAAGAAGGACCGAAACTATTCAAGAATAATAATTGTTATAATGATAGTTTAATAATAATTATTATTGAATTATTCTCATTATTATTATTATTATTATTATTATTACAATAATTCAATCAATTAATTGAAAGATTAATTAATTGAATAAAGTTTTCCTTTTAATTGTTTCGGTATAATAATTGTAATAATGATAGTTTAGTAATTATTATTATTGGATTCCTGTTTAGTTTGATTTTTATCAATTATTAATAAAGTACTGTTGTTTAATTTTTGAAATGTTTTTTTACTTCTAGACCAAATGGTAGCGACTGTCCAGACCCAGTGACCGAGAGTTCCCTGGCTCTTGCGGTGAGTCCGTTAGACGAAGAGCCAGGAAATCGCGGTATCAGCCGACGTCCTTATCAACGAACCCTATCGCCCGACAACTACGCAGGACAGGCCAGCACCTTCCACGGCGCAAGTACAAATGCAATAAACAGTGCGTCATCGTTCAGAAGCACTGGCAGATCGCTAAACGTTCTTCCAAGTAAGGATATATGTGGGGACTTTGTAATGTCTGGATGAGGAAGGTTGAGAGGAGCTTTTGAGAATTATATTGATTAATAGTCATCGAAAGTTGTTTATCATTTTTTAGAGAATGAAGAGCCCGATGTCAGACCACCACCGACACTCGAGGTGTCCAACTCCCAGGTGACGGCGAAGGTGGAGGAGCCTGAGGGGAAGGCTGAGGGGGAGAAGGAAATTTCTACTGTTGGACAGAGCATCGAAGAACCTGGTAAATTCATTCATGACTTTTTTCAAATGGAAACAATTTTTTGGGGTTCGAAAATAATTTTTTTAATTGAAGAAGAATGAAGTAAAACACTTTTTTTATTGAAGAAAGAGATCATAAACTCGAAAAAAATTAAACTATTTTTTTTAATGAAAGAAGAGTGAAGTAACAATGTTTTAGAATTGAAAAAAAAATCTACACAGAGCATCCAAGAACCGAGTAAATTCCTTCTCAATTTTTTCAATGAGAAAAACATTTTTTTAAACTTCAAACAACAATCATTTTCATTTTATTTCATGGAATTGAAGTCCTCCGGCTTTTTCCAAGTTTAAAAACCCCGAAAATCTTTTTTTTATCGGAAAAATAACTCATAACGTCGGAAAATATTGGTGAACAAGTTTTTAAGGCAAGAAGAATGAAACAAAAATGTTTTAGGGTTGAAAGAAGAGTTTGAACGCTGGTTTTTGTGATTTCAGCTGTAATTGTAACCCAACGATCCCCAAGTTACGGGAGAGGAATGTCCTGGACATCGCCCTCTCCAAAAGAAACAACAGAAATCCCAGCCTGGGCTACGAGTACCTGGCCTGAGACCAATAAAGTACGATTGCTGATTTTCTAAACTTTATTTTTCACTCTATTAAATTTGCCCTGCTAATGTAATACTTTTCCCAGGACTCTGTAACAGAATCTTGGTACCCAGCTGCCGGTAGCTTCGGTGGGAACAACATAGACGAGCCGAACCAGCAAGGCCTGAAGAACGGACAAAGTTGTTTACGATCTAAGATAATTCCATTAGTTATTGTCGCTATTGCTTTATATTTTATATGAATGAGGTAAAATAATTGTTATTTTTGTTTCGAAACATTCAACAATCGAATTTCCAAGGGAAATGCGGGCTAGGCAATATTTCATTTCATTTGAACCTAGTGATTAATTAAATCCAATCGTTAATTGGGCAATTTGTTAATTTGATAATGAAGTACTTATTGATCATGTCATTGGAGTAGATATCGTTAGTTTATACGACAGCTTGCCAGATCAGCAGATACGTCTCCTACATATTCAAATGTACATTTTCTTTTTCAACATTTAAATATGAATATTGATTACCTGTATATAATTATGTGATACCAAAGAATATTTTGATTTTATTATCAACAATTTGTTTAATTTTCTTTTTCAGTATTTGTAGGTAGTTTATATAATCAGAGTATATTCTGCACTGTAGTACCGAATTTGAATTGTACATTCAATAAAACCTCTAGTCCATTGACGAGATGTTTATCATGGAATTAAACAACTTTTAGTCATTTTCTTTTTATTCTGTTAATTTTCGTTTAATTGGTTTTAATAATTTATATATTCTTTTTTCTATTAGTCCGAGGCCCCTATTCACTGATAGATACAGATGTGTATAAAATAATGCGTAGGAAATCTGTTGTTTCAAGTGGTGGAGAAAAAATAGATGAATAATTCGAAAAATGTTGTGTAATTTAAACCGCAAATATCTCTGAAACGAATGACCTCTGATAAATTCAAAAAAAATATTCACGAAAATAATGAAGGGATTCAAAGATGTATAGATCACATTTTTGCTCAGTAATTATGAATATTCTCTCAACATCATTCGTTATCGGGACAATTTTACCTCCAAAAAACTATAAAAAATTCACTCGATACGATTAATCTCACCCCTTATCTCTCCACCACTTCGCAACACAAACGAAAAAATCCCTAAAGTATATTTACGCTATATCACTGACGATTAATTGCAAAAATATGCTCTTCAATGAAGAATTATGTACAGGCTCCTTGCATATTTGCATTCTATTCACGAAAAAACACTTCAATCAATTTTTCCTCCATCTACCCTAGATATATATTTATACTCATATAATAATTAATCTTGGCTCAACATGAATTGATTGTTTCAAATAAATAATATTAACCTCCCCCCAAACACATACGCCAATTGTTTCACTGAAACTCTCCGTTCATCTCTGAGAATAATCCAATTTCAATGTTGTTTAATCGCGCTTGTTCCTTTCGATGATTGTAAAAATATTCTAATGGAAGAAACTTTGTATTTATAAACCACTGTTCTACTCAGTTTCAAGATAATCCTCACTCCCCCTCCCCTCCCTTAAATAAACTAATTCAAATAATCTAATTTTCAAACATTTTTAATCATCTCATTTTAATTTCCTACTCCCAGTTAATTCTGACTTAGTGTTATTATTAATCATACTCGACTCTCATAAATTATAAATACAAATACATTGTCACATTTAACTGTTGTGCATGCTTGAAGGATAATCGTCGAATACCCTTGAATTTAACTTATTAATCAAACCTTGTAAGTAGTACTTCATCATTAAAAACTAAACTCTGAGTTTAGAGTAATAACTACTTAGACCTCCGGTGTAATACACTGTATCGAATTGCGAAAAAAAAGATCGTAATATAATGAAAATACGTTAACTTATCAGGATTGATAATTCTTTCTGTTTGACTAGGATTTCTCCTCAGTGGTGAATTTCAATATATAAATATTTATATATTTCGCTAAAAATTCACCTGTTTAATCACTCTTTTATTCAGTATTCATTGAAATTTAATTCTCATCTGATGACAATCAATGCTCCATCGATGAAATAATTTCCATCATATCGGAAAAAAATAGCAAAAAGGTAACAGAATTATACTGCAACACGAGACGTAAGCAGGCACACGTAGGTGTGGCCTCTATTCGTCGTTACTCTTTCTCTAATTCTCATTTTAGTATATACATATGTATATTTGTGAGCACATCACGTAGACTTGAGTTACATACATGATATGAAAAGAAAAATTTACACGTTTTTATTGTGTTTTTGTTTTCATACGCTAGTGCATTAATTTGCTTTTAGAATACTATTGAGTCCTGCGTTTAATGCGGTGATTTAATGAGCTTACCAGAGTGACGTGTCCCCGAAAAAAAATGTCCCACAGGCGTATTGAAAGACTCTCCACCCACGAGGCCACTAACACAGGTTTTTTTTCTCTCGCTCTCTTATGTACAGAAGTGATAATTTATGCATTTTTTTGTGATGGGTTTTCGTTTTTGTTTTACTCGTCCCACTCGTCCTCGTCGGTGTCACTGCTCTCCTCCTCGCTGTCGCCGGTGTAACCGAGCAATCTCGAACGCTCGGCGAGAGCTCGAGATAAAGCACCGGCTAAACCTCCTTGGGGAACTGATGGCGCCGCTGGCTTTGGATCACTTGTCACTGGCTTCAGGGCTATTCCCTCGCGAATTTGATTTAGTAAGTCACTGCGGGTGTCGGTGACTGGGGGTGGCTTCTTCTCGGTTTGATCCACTTTCTGCATGAACAAAAAAAACAGTTTATTGATGAGAATTGATCTATTTTAGTGTGAAAAAATTAAAGTACTGCAACGGGTGAAATTAAATCAGTTTGATATTTCGTAGATAGCTCAGGAAGAAATGGATTTAGAGGAAAATGTGTGAAAGACTGTTTTGTTCAGAATTGTCAAGATTTTGCTTGAAATTTTAAATTAGGCGAGAAAAATTTGAAAAAAATCATGAATCAGCGTCACTCAAATTACGGTTTACAGAGAATTATTATTTTTTTTAACATTCCTCGATTATAAATAAATAATTGAAATTGTTTAAACTTCCGAAAACCCCATTTTTTTAGACATGACATCGGTTTCTGGTAAAATTCTAAATATGAATAAATTTGTTACGATTCCAAACAAATGATTCAAATGAGATTCAAATTCAGACATGCAAAGTTTAAATAGTACAATTATGGATAACAATAAAATAATAAACATGTCTGTTTTAAATAAATAAAAATTTTAAATAAATGTTCAAAGTTTAAATAATGAAACTGTCCGGCAACTTCCAAAAGTAGAAAACCTTTTTACTGGAGAAAAATAACCAAACTACTTGGATATTCTTAAATTAACGCAAGAATTGAAATGAAATTACGTCGGGAATATTTCAGGAAGAAGTGGGTTTAGAGAAAAATCTCTCGCCATTTTTTGTAAAGAATTCCATGAGCAACAGAGAAGATTCATTCAGATCATTCCTTAAACCCATTAGCTTGTAACATTTTCAGAATAACCCACGTAAAATCCATATAAAGCGTAAAAACCACATAAAACCAGATTAATGAATAAATCAATTTGAGATGATGAAAATTTTTTATTTACCTTGAGCGTTGTACCACTTCTAATAGCATCCATAAGTTTCGGCCTAAGATCATCGCCATCACCATTATTATTTCCACTATTACCATTTCTCGCTGGTGATATTGCATTATTAATTGCGCTATCACCACTTCCAAAGTCGGGAAGAGGGGGAGGGGGTGGTGGTGGAGGTGGTGCTGGAGCTGAAATACTCGAAGAATTTGAAACACTTGAGATATTCGAGACGCTGGAGACGTTCGATGTGTTGGAGGTGCTTCTTGGTGGTGGCGGTGGTACGGTCGGAGGTGGAGGTAAACCGGGGGAGCCTGAGGGGGGTGGCGGCCGGGATGGCAGGGTCCTGTGGGCAGGTGGAGCACTCGGAGGGGGTGGAGGCACGTTCGTTCGCACTGGTGGCAATGGTCGTGTGCTTCTTGTTTGATTCTATAAATAAAATCACACGCACGGGGACATTCAGAGGCGTCTTTCAAACACACGAAATTCTTTATCTGTATTTTCTGCATTTTTCGATATTTAATTGTGACAAAAAATAAAAAAATGAGTTCTCTTATTTCTTTGAACATTTCGAGGACAATATAACAATTCTTGAGTCAAATAAAAAAAAATTTTGGAAGAAAAATGAGCAATATTTGAGTACTTTATTATTTTCTTTGTGAAATCCTTCTCAATTAATATTTTGGTTCGTCTCCAAAAGACAATAACATTCATTTACAATGAGAATTAGCGATTTGAATTATTTGAATTAAATAGTCAAATTAAAATTAATTAAATTGACTTGAATTGAAACTGATTTCAATAAAATGAGATTTAGCGATTTGACCATTCGACAGTGCGGTTTTTACTGCATCCAAAAACATATTCAATGCTTTACTTTTAGTTTTTTTAATCTAAAAACATCACCAAGTGTGATTTTTTAGGAAAATCCATGCAGTAAAAAAAAATTGGAATTTTCCTACCCTTTTATCAACAAAAAAAAATCGAATAAAAACCTTTAGAAACCATTTTTCCCTCTTCCAATCATTATGAGAAGAATGCAATAATTGTTTAATTGAGTGCAGCATTCTCTTCAGATAAACAGTCCATAAAATCGTTTCATCTCCTCGCCAAAGAAGAACGGAAACTACCTTAATGAGGATAATTGATTAACTCACATTGTTCATTCCAGGACTCGTCGTAACAGGTACCGTCCTGGCAGGAATGGGGGGAGGTGGATCAGAGCTGGGTGCAGGTGGCACCGGTAATGCTGGCAACGACTGCGTACTGGTGGGTCCAGCTTGTCTCGTCAATTTACCAAGGTCATTCTCCACCGCCTTCATTCCACCAGCCGCATCGAGGTAACTGTAGATGAAATCACGAGTGCTTTTGCTCGTCAGCTGTTGTCTCGTGATGCCAGCCACGTCGAAAAATTGCTTGAGTTTTGGATCATTTGGGTTCCAGTCGAGACCTTTGTGGGCGTCCCACCCCATGTGTGCTAAATGCCTGCAAAACCCAATTACTTAATTCAGAATACATCATTAATGGCTAAATTATACATCAGCACGAATGAAAATTCATTGAATAAAAATTTGAGACAAATGAATGTGCATTTTTTAATTATCGACAAACATTACCTGAAATCCGAGGGTAAACCAATGTCAGCAGTGGTTAATTTCCTCTTGGGATCCTTCTCCCGCCTGTTTTTCTTCTTGTACATTGAACTTCCCAGACTCCCATTGACTCCTAACGACGATGGGGAGCCATTCAACGTATTGGCACCTGTATTCGTCGAGAAACCAGTGAAATCAGGAGTACTATTAGGACTTCTCCTGGGTAATGTCACCACTCTCTGTTGCGCCTCAGCATCCAATCTCGCTTTTCTGTCCTGTCTCCTTTGTTTATTCGCATTTAATCTCTCCAGGAGAACACTCCTACAAAAGAGAGACCAAATTCATCAAGACAAATCCATTAATAATAGCGAAGTGGCAAAACGATTCAAGTCGATTTTGACTATTGGCCAGTTTTCATTGAATATCTCGGAATCCAAGGGGGATAGAAAAAATTTTGTTATGAGCTTTTCTGTAGCTCTCGATGCGCTCTACAAAAAAGGTTTTTACGAAAATTTCGTCATCTCCCTTAGATTCGGAGATATTCCTCGAAAACTCAGGAGATTATCTTCTTTTTTTATTTGAATTGTTGAGAGAGAGGATAATTGGTACCTCATAATCACGGCTTCAGTTTCATTAGCAAAATTGAATGCTGCCATACAATCCTCCCCCTCGAACGTATGAAAATACGTCATAGGTGCATTGTACGACATTGAATTATACAATTCCTGTTCCCACAACATGGCTTTCCTCTGCAAACAGTACAATCTCAGGAAGTAACTGCGTTTTGAGGTGTCCCTTATCAACGTTATCACACCGGTATTCTTCTTTATCCATTCTCGATGGGCAGGAGGCTCAGTCAAGTACAACTGTATGACTCCTGCCGCTAGGCACTGCAATCACAATTGCATAACTCCGTTTTTATTTGTTATCGATATATTTCTTTCTTTATCGAGTGTTTAAGGTTTTTGCTATAATTGTTGGGATTTAAGCAGGTGATTAGGCTCGGGGGAATGATAATTTCTGAGGGTTATCTGCGTGGCATTTATAAGCAGATCTGTTGTTCATTATCAGTTGTTGAATAGGAAAACACTTGTGGAAATATTTAGAGGGAATTGTGCATTCATTTGGACTGAGTAGGGAGAATGTTTATTCGTCAATTATGAAGTATGAGTAATTTCGGGATGGATTTGGACTAGATTTACTGAAAATAAATGAGAGAATTTAAGAAAATAGTCCAGAGTTCGATGACAGTTCATGAATTGTCATTGTGGCTCAGAAGTTTTACTTTAAAATTTGTTTGAATCGAGAATAGGTATTCATCAAATGGAATTAATGAATAATGAATAAATCTAGAAGAAATTCTGCCATCATTTGGAGCGAATGAAGACTTTTAATGATAAAAAATAAAATACAAGAATTTTAGGGTCATACATATTCTGGATTGAATGCAAAATATTCGTCGATTTTATTATAGAATTTGTTTGAATCAAAAAGATTTGTTCATGAAATGTAAATAATGAATAATTTATCAGTAAATCCAGAAGAAATTTCTGCGTCATTTGGAGCAAATAAAGAATCCTACTAGAAAAAAAAAATATCCAAGAATTTTAGGGACATATTTTGGGCTCAATCCAGAATATTCATCCTCAAACTAAGAATTTTTTTATCCAGAATTCAAGGAAATACTCCAGAAAGTGACATAGAAATGTCTGAATTGTGGTATGTGGCCCAGAAGTTTAGCTTCAAGATCAGTTTGAATCAAAAATATTTCTTCACGAACTGTAAGTAACAAATAATTCCTCAATAAATTCAGAAAAGATTTCGTCGTCACCCAGACCACATGAGATTCTCACTCAAAAAAAAATCCAAGAATTCTAGTCACATATTTTGGACTCAATCCAGCATATTCATTCTCCAACAAAGAATTTCTCCACACAAAATTCAAGAAAGTGCTCCAGAAAGTTCGATGGCAATGAAGAATACTAATTCATCAAGCAGAACTAATGAACAACGAATAAATCTAAAAAAAATCCGTCATCTCTAAAATAAAAAATAAAATTCGAGGATTCCAGGCTCATGCATATTCCCTGTCGAATCCAGCAGCTGAATCCCCAATCTAATAATTCCTCTCCCCAGAACTCAACAAATTGCTCCAAAAAATCGACAATGCTCGACCAGAGCCGTTTAAAATGTTCTCCCCAGAACTCCTTCCTCTTCGTCCCATTGACAAACCAAAGTCCAAGAGTGAGCCACCAATGACAAATCCGAAATGTGGAAATAGCACTTTCGCCCAGCAAAATCCCCGGAATATCAATTCCCACCTACACCGTAAACCCAATTGTCCCCGAATCGAGGTCACCAAAACTACAATGAATAATAACTCTCCACAATGGCAAAAAAAAAACCAAATTCACACAGTCAGCATCCGCGTAAAAATGTAGGTCAGTGTTGACTCAACGAGCGAATATTCTCACGGTTGAGCAATAAAAAGCCTTCAATCATGAACCCTCACCTGGCAACGATTTCCAATTAACCTGTAAATCTCCTCGTTCTCCTCAGAACTGAGGAGTACACATCCCCTGTGATCCTTGGTGCTCTTCATACTCCGTATTAACCTGCTCGGCAGGTTATGTTCATCGGTGTTAGCCTACCCCCGTCGAAAAATACAATATTTCGATGAAAAATGTTCACTGTTCCAGCCCTCCGCGCATGTTTTATCATTCACCACTGGCACTTGACAATTATCATCGTAATTTTAATCACTCGCACAATTTGTTTATCACCCAAATTAACCATCACCATGAAAACAAAATAAATCGACAACAAAAAAAAAACAATCTGCCAGATACCCTACCGACATTTATCTTCGAACTGTGTGTCGGAGGGGGGCATTAAAAAACCCACCACCCACGAAGGCAAATATACTTCCCCGTACGTCTGGCGCACTGGGCACAGGAAACTCAAATGACGGTTGATGACATTCCCGTCCATCCGGTTCGCAATGGACCCCGTTCCGTCATTCCCTTCATAACCTAAACCCCTCCCATGCTCCCGTCCCCCACGAAAATCCGATTAATCCCCTGTTTTTCCGTCCCTTGACCGAATTCAGGTGAACACCGAATGCCCCGCTATCTCCAAAATCAATCCCGATACATGTACTCGATAAAAACTCGAGTTCGCGGAATCGCGGGGTCTAATCTCTTATCACTTCCCCGAAACTCACTTTTTATCTACTAAAAAAACAATCCGCGAAATCTCGGCGCACCCAGCACCAGGAATGACGATTTTCCACGGGAATTCGTGACGTGATTTTTATGCAAATCCCATTGTCGAGGTACTGAATCATCTGCATTCATTTTCGATTTACGACATGACTCATTATGACGCGATCATTCCCCCCGCAGGTAAACAGCCGTTATCTCCTCGATAAATTGGGAATAATGTTAGCAAAACCCTCTGCACATGCCCAACAATGGAAATGAAAAACGAAAGCGGAAACAGTAGTCTTCAGAAACGGGCTAAAGTTTCAATAGTCAAAAAATTTTGAATAATTTCGCGGGCGTCCTCCGGCGCTGCAGTCGGCCATGTTGCCAAAAAAATTGCAAATGGCGGACGTTGGATAAATCGAGTCTGCAGTTTGCACCTGAGCCCTCGCATTCATGTCAACAAATGTCCAATTATTATCCCGAAGGAATTCGTAATAAAAGTGTCTCCGAGTTTAAAAAATGGTGACGAGATAATTGTGCTCTTGTGAGGGTGTTCATCGTAATTGTGTAACGAGGATTGCACAGAGGACTTGTGTATTAATTGCGCGGGAAAAATAAGGGGAGAAATGTCTGGATACCGAAGGGTAAACTATTACGAGTTGTGCAGACTCTGCACAAGCAGTGAGGGAAATAAATTGAATATATTTCGAGAGGAGGGACGTCGCAGGCAGCTCCAGAGTAAAATACAAACGTATCTGCCAATTCAGGTTAGTTATTTTGTTATTTTTATTGGTGAGACTGGGGATTTATGGGGCTTCGGTGGGTGATTTTGAAGGTTCTGGAGGAGGACTCGCTACCAAAGATCGTTTGCCACGAGTGTGTGAGGAAGTTGGAGAACTACATTGAGTTTAGGGAGACTGTTGTCAGTGCTGAGGGCATGCTGGAGTCGTACTTCACCTCGTTGAGGTTCTCGGAGGACTTTCTCAAGGAGGGGAAGGTCTATGTCAAGAGCACGGAGAAGGAGACACCCTCCAGCCCTCAGGATCCACTCAAGATTGATCAGATTGAGGAGGAGGAGGAGAGCGATCCGCTCATATCGGAGTCCCAGGGACAGCAGCAGGTTGTTGTGGGGGGGCTTAATGCCTCGAATATACAGATCATCAGTGGGGTGCAGGCCAGGGTGCAGCAGTACAAATGTGCCATGCAGGTATTTTCATTCTTCATTATTCCTGTTTTTTTTTTTGATCAACCGTTTTTAATTGGTTATAACTCAATATTGGCTGAGTGAATCTTGGAGAGTCACTTCTCATTTTTTAGGGATTTTTTCAGGCTTTGAAATGAGCTCTCATTTGGTGGAATCGTATCATTTGATTGGGAGATATTGAGGATATAAGAAGGGTCTATTTATTATTTCATTAGTGATTTTAATTCAATTTCTTAGAATGTTGGATAATTCGTGAAACAATAACAAATCAATCAGTTTTTTCATTCTATTCTGATACCCATAAAATATAAGATCCATTCTACATTTGAGTTGTTTCTAAATTTAATGTAACATCCTCTTTAATTAGCATATTCTCTAAATTGTGATTGATTTGAGGACAAAATGTTGAAATATTTCGTTTGTAGAGAATCTCAAGAACGACAAAAATCCTAAATTACAAGATCTTTTTAGAATAACAAAAATAGGTGTTCGAAAAAAAATCGTCAGGAGGCAATTCTTCGAGAAATATTTTTACGGAGAATTTTGTGAAATTCAAAAATAGTTGTTAGATATTATTCAATAAATCCACTCGTTTCTAAAAGCAAACTAAAAGAAAGTTTTCCTAAATTTTCCATTTTTCCAGGAGACATTGATGATTTAACAAGAACCCATTTAGTTACTTTTCACAATTCTATTACTGATTTCAATTAATCTAATTTTTCAGAACATCGAGTAATTTCCAAAGAATATCGAATACTCAAATATCTAAAACATGAAATTCATTCTGTTTGGAATTATCTCCTCTCGACATTGAACCCAATCCCCCAATTTTCAGATGCAATCTGGTGGCGTAGCATCAGCAGTGGTCGAGGCAACAGCCGAGACCCACTACAGCTACCAGCAACAAACCTCCCAGCAGTTGTCCCCCGAGAATTCCTCCCCCCAGGCTCGCCTCACCGAGGCCCAACCCCAGCCCCAACTCCAGGTGCAGAATCAAATTCAGAGCCAAAGTCAAATAAACTTGCAGACCCAGCGCTCCCAGCAACCAAACCCAATCAGCACAATAACCCAGATCCAGCAGTTACGAGAGTTCGAGAAACGCCAGTTACAACTCGAGAAGGATCAGTCCCAACAGCCCCAGGTGGTCAGCACAGTTCTCCTGAAGGCAGCAGATGTCGAGCCAGAACAGGATCAACTTCCCTCAAAAGAAAATGAGAATCAAAATCTAGAGTCTCCAGACGCCAGTGTCCAGAACTACGCAGCAGTCCAAGCCACTCCAGAGGTCTTTCTCAGTCTCAACTTCAAGGACTCAGCGATCACACAACAAACCCCTCGAGACGACGTCAAAGAGTTGAAGGATTTTATAAAATCAGATGACGCAATTGCTCGAAATTCGATTGGGCAAATCTCTGAATTCCTACGCATACGTACCTGTCCAGAAACAAACTCCCTGATAACAGTCAATCCTCAGGTAATCTTTATTATTATTATTTATTAACAATCTTGAGTGTATTAATTCAATTATTTACTAATGCTTAAAGATACAAAGTCCTATTACATGGGGAGCGGTAATGCATAGATTAATCGTTTAATTGCTGTTAGATTAACTGGGGGACTACCGCGAGCTTTAAAAGTCATGGGCTAATGGGGTGAGAAGTCCCATACGTTGAAGATCATTTATGAATGTGTAAAAACTAAGAATTAGTGCAAAAGAAAAAATTGTTCACTGTTCGTTACAGAGGTAGCTCAATTTTTAAGCCACAGAGATTTTTTCTTTTGAGAATTTCAAGTAACCAATTTCGTTCTTGTCTAAATAATCATGTGAGTTGTCTTGTTGGAAAGAATAGTGCAATTTTTTTAAGAAAAAAAAAAACAACCGAATGCACAGCTGTTTTCGAATCCCCTTTGACTTTTTCCTTGATCACTGAAAGGCAAAATAAAAATTGTTAGCAATTCTGACTTGATTTCTTAATGAATCCCCAGGCGATCTGTCAAACTGGAAGGAACCTGGACTGTCGTGACTGTGGCAAGACCTTCGAGTCATTAACCCAGATGAACAGCCACGAGTGTCCAAGTTCACCCCTCATGAACGAGGTCTCCGAGATTGAAACCAAGGACGAGCCACTGACTGGAAATGGCACAACAACATCATTCAGCTGTGACGTATGTGGTAAGCCGTTCAAACGAAAAGAACACCTGTTTCAACATCGAAAATTGCACACTGGTGAGAGGCCATATGTCTGCACAACTTGTGCCAAAGCGTTCAGTAGGAAGGAGCACCTGGTGCGTCACTCAGTGTCACACACTGGGCAGAAGATGCATGAGTGCGAGATGTGTGGCAAGAGCTTCTCGAGAAAGGACAATCTTCACAAACACAGGAAGACTCATGGGGTCGCTGGGCCCTATATCTGTGAAACGTGTGGCAAATCCTTTGTCGTTAAGCATTACTATCTCATGCATCTCACCACTCATGCACCTACTCAGGGGGAAGGGGAGAATTGTCCTGATCCACTCCCCTACAAGTGTGATCTCTGTCATAAAGCGTTCTCGGTTAAGCAGTATTTGACGACACACAAGCTGAGACATCGATCGAAGAATAATCATGGCAGTCAGAGTAGTCAGAATAGTCAGGCACAGCAAGCTGCTGTCAGCACCAGTAATGGGGTTGTCACCAGTAGTGTCACCAGCACGAGCAGCTTGGGGAGTGGAAGTGGTCAGGAGGGACAGGTTGTCGAGATGCAGGGGGTGGGGGAGAGGGAGCAGGGGCAGCAGCAGAACTTTGGGAGCAATCAGTATCAGGGGAATGTTCAAGGGTTTCAATGAGATAAGGGTAAGCGTGTCTACTATGTGCTTCTTCCTAATGGCAATAATCATAAGATTGTTGTGGTTTAAGGGGGAGGTTGTAGGCACGCGTCTGCTGGGTTGCAATTACGAGAGCTTGGGAATTTCGGGGGATTAGCTCCAGTTTATTTCGCTAATATCTTTTAAATTGATGGTTTTTTTATTTTTCTATGGATCCGTTCGTTTTTGAATAACTGGGGGTAATTTTCCCTAAATGCAAAGCAAAATTCTTCTTTATTAGATGATGAGCGCGATCATGGTTGATTTGAGAATGACATGTCAAGATATCTTTTTTGTCGAGAATGGCATGGTCTCCAGAAAAGATCTGTTGACATTTAAAAAATGTAAATTTTGTGAAATTCCAAAATTTTGTTTCGTGATTATCTCAATCACAATTAATTTGGGAACAAAATGTTAAGATGTCTTTTTTGTAGAGTATTTCATGAACTCCAAAAAAGATCTATTGACATTCCAACATTTTCAGAATAATGAAAAAAATATATTTAAAAAAATTCTCGAGTGCTCGTAAATGCAACACAGCTTTTTTAGTTTTAATTTCTCTTCGGCCAACAAGCACTTTTTATTTTCTATTCGATAAACATATTGACCCCTCTGGCAAATTTTGTACTTTAATAACAATATAAAATGAAAATACCGATAATCAAAATGTTTTTCGTCACATCGATAAAAAATAATGCAAAACAAACCCCCTTCAGTGTAAAAGTGTTTTACATGAATTCTTTGCAGTGCGCTTAAGAGACTGACAGACTTTATATAACAGTGTAAATATTTTATCAGATGAATGCTGAAGTATTATAATTGCAGGTGCGATGGGTAGAGGGTAGCGTTATTAAAATAGGGAGAGACAGGGGAGATATTCGTGCAAAATACATTGAAGTGTACTATTAGGTTTATCGATTGGAGATTGAACATATGATGGGCGCAGTGTCGCCGTTATCGACTATTTTTTCAGAAAAAAAATGATAATTCCACTAGGATATCTCATAAGTATTTAACTTTATTTAAATATTTGGTTTTTGGGGAATCTTATAGTGATTTGTGTCGTGGTAACAATTGTGTGGAGCCATAGGAGCTTTAGAAAATTTTATTATATTTTTTTTCTAGGTTTTTTTATTTTGAATACATGACAAAATCTAACGACGAACTCGTTGATTTCGTTGAGGAATTATTTTTCAGCGAAATTGTGCAATACTCGATCGCAGTGCGAAGCATCACGTAGATGTAACTTCAATCCTTAATTACATTTCTTAATTCTTCATTAATTGACGGTCAGCTGTGGCCCTTCAAACTAAAAAAAAAATGGAATAAACAGTTCTAGGGAAGGTGTGTTTAGTTGATAATTAGTTATATGTACGCGTACATACATGTATATACATGTATATGGATTAGAGTAGACGATTTTAAGACCAAAGAATACTATATTGTGTAAAGGGAGGACGACGAGAGGAATAAGGAGGAAATTTAAACTGTATGTGTAATTCTTATCAATTAGGTTGATAGATTATATATTATAATTATCATGTAAGTGTGATTGAAGTTATGGGATTATACAATTTCTGGAAGACTTGATTAGAGAATTAGTGGAGTGCCATTGACCAAAATTAAAGGGGGAGTAGATAAATGGAAATGTACGGATTAAATTGCATTTTAATAATCGCCATGGATAATTTTAACTCATCGAATTGCGTTTTCATTTTGTAACTTGTAATCGAACTTTCGGCTAAATTAGAATTTTTCCGTCATTATTGAGGGATAGGTAATATGGTTAATCCTTCGACGTCTGAATATCAAATAAAGAGAATCTTTGAGAGTGATTGGGATTTTTTATTTTATTTTTAATGGCGAAGTGTCTTAAACCCTAGAAAAAGTCGATGATCTTTATTATTCACCAAACTTATTTTTTTTTCTGTTTAACGTCTCAGTTGGTACATGTAAGACCTGATGAAATTGTAATCAGGAAGATTCTCGATCCTCCCAAGTGCCACGACCACTGGGCACTGATCGTAGATGTATTTGTCAGCTGCTCGTCTCAATACGTCTGCAGACACTCCATCGAAACGTAAAAGTCTCTCGTTGAACGTTTGATAAGCCCCTCGATGGTAAATGCACATCGCAATGTCGAGGAATCTGTCTTCTGGGGTTTTCACACTCATCAATTCCCGCATTTTACATTGATTCACTGCTCTGGCTACTTCTTTACTTGTTATGGAGGTGCACAGGCGCATCCACTCCTTCTGGACCATGAAGGTCATGTCCTGGAAGTTTAACGTTTATATAGTGAAAAAAAAGTCTTGACGGAAATAAAATTGCAGAGATCATCACCTCCAATTGCATTCTCTCGCACACGAAGTAACATCCCCACAGTCCGGTGCAATGCCATCCGATATTGAAGGATTTGTAGAGGTGACACATGTCTGTGCCGAAGGCACATTGTGCCAGGTATGGAGCATTATTTTTGTAGCCTCCTGGACAGCGATAGCCATAATCATAAATTAGAATTACTGTTAAATTTTGAACCAGTCAATTCGTTTGTATTACAATTCTACAATTTTTAATTATTAAATTAATCATCAATTAAATATTTAAACTCCAAATTACTTTATCAATCTATAATTTAGCTAGGAAAATGGACGATTATTTCGTTAATCGAAAATCCTTTAAAATTTAGTATTATTTATTCAACAGACAATTGACAATTCCATATTGTCAATTATTTTACTATTTTTCAATTCCGTTGATTATATGGAAACCAATGACTAATGGCCATTCCTGCTCCTGGAATAATTTGAATAATTAAACAGCAAGGGGAATTGTTTAAATGAAAAAGTTCTTTTCATTCTCTGAATTGTTAGTTATTTTACAGAGGAATGATCAGACGTTTTCTTAGTATTTTTGTGGGATTGAATGTAAAGAAAAAATGGTACTGACCATCAGCGAGACTCCACTGTCCCACGAAGTCCTTGGCAACAGTCATGGCGCAGTGATCATCGCAGTCCCCATGTCCTGGCCCTTCCACAGCCATTGCTACGTACCCCAACTCCTGGTCGTCATCCCTGTACCTCATCTCGGAGCCTGTGTATCGGAAGGATAGGGATGCTGGGTACACCTCCTGGTCGATTTGTTTAGGCGGCTTGCAGGGGTCAGGCTCTTCAGTCTCAAAGTATCTCTCAGTGATGCATTGGAGGTCCTCGAAGGATGTGCCACCAGTGCTGATCATCGTCATGTTGTGGGGCCTGAAGAGACGGTTTCTGAAGGAGTTGATTGTGTCTGCTGTCATATTTCTATAACAAAAAATTAAAAATGAGGAATTTTCACGGGATTCAAAACCCACTGTTCAATACGAGCAGAAAATCTACTTTATTATTTAATTATTTAAGGAATTGAATTTTGTGCTTCACTTCAACTCACTCGATGACACACGTGTCCGGGTAAATACTCCTCCCCAGGTTCGTCCCCTGATACGCAACAGTTGGAAGATAATCCATCGTCATTCCCTCGAAATTCCCCTCCATCTCCTGCAAACGCCTGAGGATAACTCCCTTCTCCCTCTCAACATCCTCTTCGCATATGATTCCGTCCAGAATTATTTCCGCCAACAGCCCCATCAATCGCTCAAAGTCCCATGAAGGGACTGTCCCATAGAAGAGGAAAATATCCCTCGTGGCAGTTGCTGATAGCTTAGCTCCTAGTTTCCCCAGATCTTCTTCAATATCTTCGGGGTTTTTACATCTTGTTCTCTGCGGGGAATAACGTTGCATAATAAAAACATCTTTCTGGGAGAGACGATTCGGGGTTTGATAAGATTTCCCATTCGACTAGAAAATTCCCTCATCCAATGAATCATCTGAAGAATTCATCCATCAATTGATAAATCCTTGAATTTGCCTTTTGCTAAATAAATATTTTTTCTAGCTCTGCCGCGAAATCTTCAGGAGACTTAAATCTTGTTTTTTGTGCAGAATAACACGATATTATTTCATAAAAAAAGAAACAAATCAAAAAGAGTTTTTTGCCATAATTTCTTCATGATCATTGTCATAATTATTTTCTTCGTAATTATCATTCCCTTCATGATTATCATTTTTTTTATGAAACTTTGAGACTTGATAAGATTTCCCACTCGACTAGAAAATTCCCTCATCCAATGAATCATCTGAAGAATTCATCCATCAATTGATAAATCCTTGAATTTGCCTTTTGCTAAATAAATATTTTTTCTAGCTCTGCCGCGAAATCTTCAGGAGACTTAAATCTTGTTTTTTGTGCAGAATAACACGATATTATTTCATAAAAAAAGAAACAAATCAAAAAGAGTTTTTTGCCATAATTTCTTCATGATCATTGTCATAATTATTTTCTTCGTAATTATCATTCCCTTCATGATTATCATTTTTTTTATGAAACTTTGAGACTTGATAAGATTTCCCACTCGACTAGAAAATTCCCTCATCCAATGAATCATCTGAAGAATTCATCCATCAATTGATAAATCCTTGAATTTGCCTTTTGCTAAATAAATATTTTTTCTAGCTCTGCCGCGAAATCTTCAGGAGAAATCTTAAATCTTTTTTTTTGTGCAGAATACCACGATATTCTTTCATAAAAAAAAAGAAACAAATCAAAGAGTTTTTTGCCATAATTTCTTCATGATCACTGTCATAATTATTTTCTTCGTAATTATCATTCCCTTCGTGATTATCATTTCCTCTATGAGAAGAAGCAAATCGACTTGATAAGTGCTCCCACTCAACTCAAAAATCCCCCCATTCAATTAATCATTTAAATAGTCCCATCAATTAATAAATCTTTCAACTCGTTTTTGCTCACTCGAAACAGCAAATGCTCCATGAATAAAGCAGCCCCTCTCTCCTTCGGATATTCATGAATCGCCCCAGCCGGAAGAAAACACCCCACAGCAGTGAAACAGGAGTCTGCTTTGTACTCACATACCAATTTCATGTCATTTTTCAAGTACGTCGAGTCCATCACTCCTTCAGGAACCTCAACATTACTCCCCACACAGGGAGCGGGCCTAGACGACACTTCCCGAGCAGCGAACTGAATAATCAAACATTCAAAGTAATTCCCAAGTGATTGGAATAATTTTCACGTGAATTTTAAACAGTTCTCACCCTCGAAAAAGCCTTGAAATTAATTTTTGGACGGACACTGAATGCTCCACGTAAACTCCACATCTTCAACCGAGTTCTAGCCTCCACCACTCAAGCAAAACAATCGACGCTCGTTTCTCCATTCGTTTGTTTTTTTATTCTCTTTTATTAAATAATTCTTTACAAAGCCCAGTTGTCATTCGATTATTAAATTCTAAAGTTGCAGAAAGTATTTCATACCCAAACTCGACGGTACGATTCCAATGCAACAATATACATTTTTCACAAAAACATGATTTACTTTATCACACATACCCCAAACACATACGAACATTAACACAATTAGATTATAATATACATGTATTTCTTCGTCAATAACTAGTGCAATGGAAAAGAATTATGATAAACTTTACATAATTGAGTTATCATTCGTTAGTTGGAAATATCGAGTAGCAGATGTAACAGGAGTTTTATTTATATACTATTTTTGAAACTCCAATCAATATATATTTTCATTTGTTATATATCTTTACGGATTTGTCGACTTGTTAATTGATTAGTTGTCATTCAGAAATGAGGGGGAAAGAATAGCTTGGAGACTTTAAGAAAAATTCTTGAGAAATGGGGGAGGATGGGGCAAAATGGACACTCATTACTGTTCTCTCAATGTTCATAACTCGGAGGCAAATTGATCAATTGAGGTCAGTCTAGGCTCATCACAAAATAAAAAGGTTGTACTTGCCAGAGAAAAAAATTATCACATTTCATGAGTAATTCAATGAGTTTTTGAAATTGAAAAAAAAGTAAGTTTAAGTTTTGCCTCATTTGCCCTTATATCAAGGGGAGACCGCACTGAAATCTGAAAATCGTAGGGCCTTTATTTATCGTGCTGATGAGTTTATAACTCCAGTTTTTTAATGTAAAGAAGGAATCGCGTGATGAGGATACCTTTGAAAATATTATTCCTTTAAAGCCGCTTTCTAATCGATAAAAAAATCTTTTTTTTTTTCATTTTCTCAATACTGTAGATGAAGACACCAGAGATTTCGAAATTCTTGTGCCTTCTCCCCTTAAAGTAATGGTATTGTGTCGATAACAATTTCAATGTTCTCCCATGAATTTAGAGTATAGGGACGAGGGGTGATAGAGTAAAAATAATAGTGGAAATGACAGTCTTAAAAATTCCATTACCAAAATTTCGAATGTCAAGCGCAGTATTTTCCTTACAATCTGTGGTGTAAAAGTAAATGAAGTAATTGTTATTTACAAATACAGTGTGGGATGCTGTTACAATTTTTGAATCCATGCGTTTCAAGAGAAAAATTGCACATGAATTGATCAAGTGGATTTTGAGGTTTTAAATACTTTGCATGGCAGTCGAACATTGAATTTTGAATGCAATTGATTTTGGGGGGTTTCACCCGAAGGATGAGATAATCGTGACGTCGGGCTTTTGTGTTTTAAATGTAGCTACTGCGTCGGCGGTTACACCAGTGCCCGTTACGTCGAGGTATTGAAGACTCATTGCATTCGCAGCCAAGTGCACCAGACTTTGATTTGTGACCAGTGGATAATTCCTGGAAAATATACGAATTTTTGTTAATGTTTTTCAGGAGTTTTCAAATTATTGAAAAATTAATCCTAAAATTTGCAGTGGAAAATCTTGCAATTGTCAACAATTACGAATTCACATGAAATTTTGATGGAATTACAGACAAATCAATTAACTTCTGGAATATTCAATGAAATTAAAATTTGCAGGCAATGGGAACTACTGAAAATTAAGAAATTTCAGTAAAGTGTTGCTCTGCATTTTCAATCTCCAAATTTTTGGAAATGAGTAACACATTTCCAACATAATTAAAACAAAAGGTGGAAGTTTGTGGGAGATTGTTCGAACTTATTGATTTTTATTCCAATGAATAATATGTTTTTAAATTAATAAAGTTCGCTTGGGCCATGTTCAGGTCAGCAGCAACAAAAAATGACAAAAATCACTAATTAAATTGTACTACATTTCGAATACCAACGCATTCCTTCAGGGGCTTTTTTTATTCTGAGATAAATCCTGAGCATAAAATTAGTAATTACATGATTAAATGGCTAAAAGTCTACTTTTTTTTAAAATTACTAGTTCCAAATAGATTCGCAAAATATATTTAATATATTTTTAAAATATATATAATTTTTCTATAATTTAGAATTTGAAAAAGGGCTATAATAATTTATTAAACCTCACCTTACAACTAATGTTTTCAAATCCGGATTATTCAGAACCCGAATATCGGGCTCGACCAGGATAACATCCCTGATGGAGTTATCGAGGACCCCGCGATCGCAAATGTAGCTTCCAAGGGCGCAGATCGATCCGTCGCTAATTCGACAACGCGACGGATCATTCCACGTGTAGAAGTCGTCCTCAGGGGCCGCTATGTATTGGACCACGTGGTTGTCCTCATAATGCCGCCGCGGAAGAGGACGCGGTCTCTGCTCTCTGACTTCATTCGTTTCAGCGAATTCGGGGGAGTATTCTAGGTATATGTGGGTTAGTGTCTTCGTACTGCTGAAACAGCGGATCTCACTGTCACCGAATGCAGTACATCTCAAGTCTAAAATCTGTCAAATGAGAATCAATTAAAAATCAAACAAGTTGTCATCGAATTTTATATTATGAAATTTGAGAAAATTATCAAAAGACCTTTTTGTGGGAAATTTCCTCAGCAAAAAACCTTTGGATGAATTCTCAATTTTCCAACGCATTACAATTTTTGTTTCCAATTCATATTAAAATTTTGTTATAAAATGACTCTTTTGTGAGCAAGAAATTCCATAAAATCTTCTTTGATCAATTGGGTATAAAATTAAACTCACGAGAATCTAGAATTTAATTAGAAACAATTACAACGACTTTAGAACACTATCTCTAAATTAAACAAATCAAATTGTTTCATTCAAAACTGAGACAATCTATCGATAATTAAATTCAGAAACATTTATCAAAACATCGTTTATAGGAAAATTTCTAAAACTCAACAATTTGTTAAACAATTTTATTAAAAATAAAAATGAAAAATAACCATTTTCAAATTTTGCAATGACTAATCCTTCCACATTTTTCTAATTTACCTCTAACGCTTTGAACCCAAATCTCGTCGCCAGACTAGCATACGCCACGCACTCCCCCAGTCGTTTGCACGAGTTCAGTCTCAATTCCTTTAATTTCGGAATTTTACTAATAACGAGCAACGAGTGACCAGTCACCCACTGGCAGTCGGTGAGAATGAGACTCGTCAGATTAGGCATGTGGGTGTCGATTCTGAAGAAATACGACTTGTTCGTCATCAAGTTGCAGACCTTGCTGCTCTTCAGGGAGAGTTTCTCGAGGGTCGAGGGAAAGTCGACGACTCGAATCTCAGTGCTTATGATTGAATACTCCTCGATTATGAACTCCTTGAGGCCAGTGCAGGTCTCGCAGATCGAGGAGATGAAGTCATTCTTCAGTTCTTCCAGAGAACCTTCGTCCCACTCTCGGGTCCTTCCGTTTATGGCTATACTCGTCGTCAGGGGCTGCAGGAATTTCACGTAGGTTTTCAGATCTTTTATTTGCATTGGGGTTGATCGGAAGTCGACTGTTCGCCACAGGGTTCGATCGCGACAGACACTGTGGAGTCTTTTGCAGCATCTGTTAAATAGAAAATTTATTAATTATTTTATTCTGATGAATTTGTCAGGATTTTTCTCAATGATTAATTTTTAATTTGCCTCCATAAAGAGAAATAGCAAGACATTTTCACCTGAAGTCGACCAAAAAATGATCATAATTGAATGAATAAATAATTTAATTTAATAATTTAATGAGGAATTGCTGAAATAGTTAATTTATGTAAAAGTCATTTGTTAATTAAAATATAAAGCCTCTCAACAAAATGTTTCACGTACAAACTAAGAGACATGAGATCCTGAGGAGTGAGATACTTCATGATGTTGAGCAAAACATCATCAGAGAACTCCATAATACTGATCGGTTCAACCTCCGGTTCCCCATTCGCCTCGGAGGGATCCGAGAGCTTCGGAATCTTCGCATCTCGACTGCTCGACGGCTCCGGGGACAGGGATTTGCTGCGCTTGACCTTCATCTTCCTTCTGCACCTGTAAAACAAAAAGAATATCGTCAAATATCACGACGTAATCATCAATCTAGAACATTCCAAGAATTTCGTACAAGAACTTTACGAATATCTCCAGAACCATCAGTTCTAGGGAAAAATGTCAAAAGAGATTTTTCGTAGAAAATTGAATTCTCTGAAAAAAAGGTTTTTTAGCTTTTTGCTCTACACCCGCTAATTTAGAAGTTATGAACGAAATTGTCTTCGAATTCTGTTTCAAAAATTTCCGTTTTCAACCCTTCTTGACAATTTCACCAATCGAATAAATCTAAACAATGTCAAAATATTTTTAACGATTTTTTACATGATACAGTCGGTTGGACCATGCATGGGCTGCCGGGTGGCTATGATCCTGGCCCAAAGGGCCTCCACATTCTCCCTCTCGGCCATTGTACCTCTGACACTCCCAGGAATATAAAAATCTGATACTATCATGAAAATGGAGAAGACACAACTGAACTGTGGGAAAAATGCGTCAGTTTGTGATGCTTGTGAAATATCTAATTTTGACTTGCACATATTCACTCGTTATGTTCTGGCAGCAAGCCCAAAACTGAGGGAATATAAGCGATAAGACGTATTTTCCACCGTTCTTTGTGCTTCTTGCTCGTGTGAATTCTGGGGTTGTTCATTCAGACAGTAGTCATTCAGTCGTCACTCTGAAAATTCCATTTTTATTTCACGCGAGAAACGTTTCTCATCAAAATTGTGCGTAGTTGTGAGACATGGGGTTAACAAAAAATAAAAGGGAAAAATGCATTTTTCACTTCGAAAATTTCCAATGTAGAACGACTTTTTTTTTGCATTCTCACTAATTTCGTAGAAGTTTATTTTTTCATTGACGAGACCTAGTGATTTTTATTGAGACGTGTCGTTACTTTTTTATCGAAATTGTTCAGTTCAATGTAAAGTCAGACAGTAGGTAGGTATTCAATCTTCACTCGAAATATTCCATTTCTCTATTTGACAAGAACAAAAAGTTGTCGTGCATTCTCCTTAATTTTACCGAAGTTAATTTTTCCATTCACGAGACCTAGTGATTTTTATTGAGCCGTCTCGTTACTTTTTTACGAAAATTGTTAAGTTCAATGTAAAGTCAGACAATAGTCACTCAGTCTTCACTCTGACCACTCCATTCTTCTATTTTCCAAAAGAAAAAAAGCTCCCTTAAAAAAATAATGTGCAAGCATGTCAATCATGTGATATGGGATTTACAGAAAAAAATAAAAATAAAAAAATAAACAAAGTGATACTCTGCTCCGAAATTTCTCTGCGTTCTGTGCCCCCCCACTAATTTTATAGAACTTAATTTTTTCATTGACTGCACGTAGTGATTCCCACAGAGATGTTTCCTTTATTTTTAATAAAGTTCTTCAATTCACTGTTAAATGTTATCATACCCCTCAAACTGCTCCGAAATTCTCATTATTTCGAGGAATAGTCAATCGACTAATTACTCAATTATTCCATTAATGATTCTGCCATTGCGAAATAATCCGGAGTGAATGCCTCATATGTAAACAATGAAAGGGTGTAATCAAGAGTCAACAAGTATAACCTACAATTAGAACAATTAATTGGAGCTAATGAGTAATAAACGAGTGAATGTTGAGTGTTTACCTCTCGTGGAGCTGATGAATTTCCAAAAATAATCGACTGGGACTTTTTCTGGAGCCTCGATCACTGTGGATTTGTGAACCAAGAAAAAGAATAACGAAAAAACTCAATAAATCCCTCACATATGACAATTGGACTGAGGTGGAGAAGCTTTGCTACAAGTCAATGCGTTTGCGCGTCGATTGGAGAAGGAAAAAGTGAAAGAGAACTTGGCCTCGATACACGAGGTCAAGGCTCTTGGATATTTTTGGATTTTTTTTTTCTGGGTATAATCGAGTTTATTGTTTACTAGTTCAAATGTTCAGCCTCAACCCTTGCACATTTCATAACAAATATATATTTTCTACATCAACATTGTCAAAATAGCGCCATATTGAGGGGAGAGAACTACACAGGATTAGATTCGTGGGTTTTATGAGCGGTTGGTAAATGGGCGCGGAGTTTCTAGTCGTTAGATGGCGGGAGAACTAAATTCTTGGGGTTATTAGCGCGAAATGTCAATTGTATTTCGTTCACTGCGGTTGTTTATCATTATTTTGGGGTATTTGAAGTCAAATAGAAGATTATTATATTTTATAATTATCAGGAATGATGAATAAATTGATTGACAGATAATTTCAGCATTTTATTTGACTATTTTTTGAATGTCCCTGAATTGAAAAAGAAATTGATGAATTGAGGCTCATCACAAATTTTTACCAATTTTCTACTCAATTAATTTGACTGCATGATTTGATAGTTGTAACATTGCATGAGAATCTTAATAATAAAATAAATAATAATTATAAGGAGGAGATATTGGCCGAAATGAAATGTAGAATTTTCTTTTTCAATTTATTTCGCATTCGAAACTTGTTTTGAGTTAAAACTTGACGCGCATTTCAATTGTATTTCGATTACTATGATTGTTGATCATTATTTTGGATTATTTGAAGTCAAATAAAAAATTATTATATTTAATGATTATCAGGAATGATGAATAAATTGATTGACAGATAATTTCAGTATTTTATTTGACTATTTTTTAATGCTTTGAATTCGAAAACAAATTGATCGATAGAAAAGAAAATATTCCATTCCATCACAAACTCAAGGAGTTATTGAGATTAAAAAAATGATAAGTGCCCGTGTTGGCCTCTCGCCCGTAAATAAGATGTTATTTATTACCAATATTTTATTCAATTAATTTGATTTCACGATAAAATCATATTATGATAGCTTCAACATGGCATGATAATTTTAATAATAAAATGAATAATAAATGATACAACATTTATTGTTCAATTTATTTCCCATTCAAAACTTGTTTTGATCCTGTCTATTCTTTTCCATAATTTTCAATTTGTATGTTCTAATGACAGAATTATTTTAAAAAGTATAATTACTACGATGAAATTGACTGGCAAAGGAAGAAGAAAATATGAAGAACTGTGTGAAATTACGCCTTGTTCTCCGAAGACGTTCGAAGTATTGAGTATTTTTTTATGCACAGATTTAGTATCTGCACAAAAAATATGTTGACACCAGGCCAGTTAGCCTCAAGCATTTCCTCGCTGCGGTTTCATTTTTTGTGTTTATGTACAGCCTTAGTTAAATTTGATAAAACTCATTTATCGTACTCCACTTTCCCGCAAACTCCTGCTTCCGGTGATGAAATTAATCTCGTGCGGTGCCGCGGGAGTCAGTCCGATTCAAACCCCCATGCGGCGCGGACAATAATGATTTAACAACAATAATAATTTTTGAATCCAATAATAGCCGTTAATAACTACTATCTTTAGATTAAATTACAATTCAATTAAACCCCTGCATTGTTCTCGTTTGGCTTTCTCGTTTCAACTCGATTCATAGAACAATAATTAGCAACAAAAAGTTCCGTCAATGATCACCTAATACTATTAATACTATTACTGAAAATAGGGACTAACTGAATCGCAAATTAAAATGGCTAAAGACGCTGGACTGCCCCAGGAAATAATAGAAAAACCGATTGTGCATGCGATTGTGAATGATTTGAGTTCAGTAACTGAGACTGCACTTGGAGATGAGGTTGAGCTTGGGGTTGTTGAAGTGAAGCCAGAGGAAACTGCTCTTGAGGTTGATACGACGGACCAGGCGCGTCGCGCGGCTCGCCAGGAGTCCACATACGCCGCGAAGAAGACTGTTGCCCAGGGGATGATGGATGTCGCCTTGATCACAGCTAATGCCAATCAGCTGCGGTATCTCGTTGAGTACCAGAGGGAGAGCCCCACCTTCTGGTTCATTGTTTCGCTCATTACCATCAGCCTCTCCCTCCAGGTAAAGTTACCGGGGAAATTTTCAAACGAGATTGATTCGTTCAACTCCAGTACTTTTTCACCTCGGAAATGAGCGAAAGTCGACATGACGTTGTGTTGACTGCACGGAGAGAATTTTTTTAGAAAAATTCTAGTGCGAGTTCTGGAAAAAATCACAATCCCTGCGAAAAATTCTAGTGCTGTTAAGGGGGAACGGAACCCCTGTGGCTGTAGGAACTTTTAGGATGATGTTTTCTCCTGCAATTATTATTTTTTATTCATTCAACTACTTCATTGACTCAACAATGCGATAATCGAGTCGATAAAGTAGTTTCACAAATTGAAATTAATGTTTGTAGGAGAAAACGCAATTCTAAGATTTGATAGAGACAAAGGGGTTCCGTCTCCACTGAAGGTAAAATTTCTTGGTATTTCTGGTACAAATTCTGGGGATTTCTGTGAAATTTTACAGAAATATGGGGAAAAATTCACGTTTTCCCCAATAAAATTTCTAGTACGTCACCTTGCGCCTTTTTTCCCGTGCTAACACTAGAATTTTTCTAAAAAAATTCTCTCCGTGTGCTTTTGTTGAACTGCTGTGTTGTTATTATTTATTAGGTCGCTGTGGGAGTCAGTCTGATCTTTAAAGGACGCTTCGACATCAAGGGGAAATCGAGATCACCTCAAGCATTGAGAATTAATAACTACGTTGTTGTTGCGGTCTTCCTTATTACGATAATAAATGTTTTCGTCGCCGCGTTCAGCATCACGAGTCCACCTGCTGTTGCGGGGGCTTCTACTGTGAATAATGCTGCCGCCTAGATTCTATCATGATTATTTTATTAGGTGAAACATGAATTTAGTAGCGAAGTTATAAACTATTTAGAATTGATCTCTGAAAGGGGAGAATTGAATTTGACTTTTCAGATTCATTTTTTATCGTATTTTTTATATTTTGTAAATAAAGTGAGTGAAAATCTTCAGAAGTTACTTTTATGATTGAAAATTAAATCCCATGACAAAAAAAATTCTTCGAATTTCTAAAGAATTCGAATTTTTGTTTGTGACAAAAATTCGCGCTGACCAACAACGCATTTATTGTTTGGAATGTTGCCGAGATGTTTTTCTAACGATTTCGGTCAGTTGTGAATATGTATGGGAGGAATTGATTGAATTCATTCAGAATGAACAGAATTAATAATAATTCTAATAATTATTTCATTAGGAGAAACATAAATTAAGTAGCGGAGTAATGAAACATCTTGATATCTAAAAGAGATAATAAATTCATCATTTTTGTTTTATTTTTAATCGCATTTTCTATTTTTTTCTGAATAAAACCAATCGAAATGTTCAAAGTTCACGGTTAAAATTGAAAAAATTTAATAAAAATCTGCTAATTCCCATGTTACTCCAGATTTCTAACGGTATCTGAAGGAATTTTCTTTGTTTTGAATTGTGGTTTTCAGAATAAAAAAAAAGAAAAGAAAGAAAAAACTCGATCTAATGGCAAGCGCATTTACGAAATGTCGCCGAGATGTTTGTGAATACGAATGAAAGGGATTGGAGTAACTCATTTAAAATTTTAAATTGATTCTCCTGACAATTTCACCTCGTTACAAAGTATTAATCCATTCAGAACGAATAGAAAGCATTCAATATGCATCCCAGGGCTCTAACCGACCGACTTGGCAAGTATCACCCGCAATCGGACGCTCTAAATAGTGACGAGATTCAAGGGCGCCAACCGCTCTCATTTGATATTAAAAAGCTCCGCGTTTCATCTCTAAACGCAGGTTATATCCTACGCGATTTCTCCCGAGCTTCGGTACATCGTCACTGGGATGTCCCTCTTCCCCACCCCCGCCGGGTCCGCGGGGGGTGGCAAAACGGGTGGCAAAACATTACGACGAAGGCTGCGCGGTGCGCATGAAACAAAGGTAAGTGCAGCCGCCATTGCCGGAGCTTACGTCGGAGTGCAATTTTTGTTTCGAGAGGTGTTACGTCAAATTTTTCGATAATATCAGACTCTGAAAATCTACTGTGGTGAGAGATGGGAAAGGGAAAAGGTGAGATATCAGAATAAATTTACCCCACTCAAAATTTTCTTCATCCAAAGAGTATATTTTTTATTTTTGAGTAAAATTAAATGCGCTGCTCTTGACATTGAAGGCTAGGGGCCAAAAACCTGTCATTAACAATTTTTTATTCTTTGAAAATAATTTTTTTCGCCTCTTATCGTCATTTTTATGGCATGCGTCTCCAGTTTTTGCATGCGGAGATGCAATTGAATGTAATTGCATTCAAAGTTAATTGAGTAATTGTATTTAGGAGGCGGCGGGGGCGGGGGTGGCGGGGCAAAGGGCGGAGATGTGAGTTTTTATCATGAAATTATTTCATCAGGTGAAGTGTTGTCAATCGCACTTTAACGATTATTGATATTGTTTAGAATAAGAAGGGCGGTGCTGCTGCGCCTGCGTCGGGCAAGTCGGAGGCCAAGGCCGACGCGAAAGGCGGGAATAAAGGTGGCAAAAAAGGTGTGTTGTGATGATGAAATCTCGGGGGAATATTCTCGTCGGGGTACACTGTTAATAAAGTTTGGCTGAATTTTCCGGAAGAAGAACTTGAGTGGGATTTAAGGGGAAGAGGTCAATGGAATTTCAAGTTTTCCAGTTTTTTAGTGGCAGGAAGAAAGAAATTCCACATTTTTCATGAATTTTCAAGTGAAACTGAATATTCACAGCCGAATTCGCTTTAAAGTTCTAAATTTTCTTTAAAATTCTTGGAATTTTGGTATTTTGTTGAGGAATTTCCTGAAAAATCAGAGGAATTTGGAATTTAAAAAGCGATTTCTCCGAATTGTCCCGGAATAATTCAACTGAAATCTACAGTTCCTACGGATTTTCCTATAAAATTATAAATTTTCAATAATAAAATTCTCTTACTGGAAATTTCAGTAGAAAATTTTTAACAGTGCAGTTGATTTTTTTGTTAATGAAATTGATCCAATTATTAACGATTATATTAATTATTATCAGTGAGATTTGACGATGGTTGGGTTTGTCGAGCATTTGAGTCCAGGCGAAGATGATAAATCAATGAAAAATCAGTAAATGATTCAATTATTCCACTGGGTAATTCACGATAATTAATTCTTCATTCTTATGTTGCAGGTGGGAAAAAATGACCTCAGCTGTACCCACTATCAATTCATCCCCCAATTATCACTTGTTAATTTATTGAAGATATTGAGAAAGAAATTTTATTAATTTATATTCAAACACAAATAAAAAAATCTTCATTTTATGGAAAAAAATCATGTATTCGTGATTTATTCTCTTCTATGCTGCAAAAATGAATGGCTTCTTCACTAGAAATGAGATTGAGTGAAGATGAAGAAAAAAGTGTCCATTGTTGTGCTTTTCCTCTCGAGTGATGAAAAAAGCAAAAAATCCACAAAGAAAACATGAAATTGTCAAAATTTTATTTTCCATTCCAATCCTACAAATACATGAATCTCTGATAAGTGCACTTATTACATCATTTATTTATTCCCCAGAGGTTTAAGAACAACATTATAAATTGAGATTTATTCAGCTGAAAATCACATTCAGTCGATTTTTCGTCGTAAAAATGACATAATTCACATACCTCATTACTCTTCGCGCATTTCGAATACTGAAATCACAATATTTATGGTAACTGTGAGGACCAATAACAAAAGGGCAAAGTTATTCCACAGGTTTGCCTTGTTTTGGTCCTGCTGTTTGTTTATGTTGAGACTTGAGCCCAGGAATATAAAAATCATACCTTGGAGGATCTGATGATGAAAAACAAAAAATAAAAATCAACGAACAAAATAAAAATAAAAATCAATCATAATAAAAATAGATAAAAATGTCAAATGAATGAAATAAAAAATGAAAATCCAAATTAATCCCTTCGAATTAATCCAATCGCGATGCTTCATTAATAAAGAATAAAAATGAAAAAAAAACAAAAAAACAAATAATAAACATGAAAATAATCGAAGACCATTAATGGCACTAAGAATCTACTCCAATGGCACCGCAATGCCTCTCCTCACAGCGTAATTAGCCCCAGTGAGCACCTCCCTCGGTTTATTACTGAATTCCATTCCGAAACCCGATATAGCGACATTCGTTAGACTGATGACAAAAACCCCGATTAATATGACGTCGTTAATGATGTTAGCAGCCCACTGGTCCCTCCTTCGATTGATGTCTAACCCACCGACAGCAATGAAGAGAAGACCCACGATGGCCTGCGCATTTCAATGAGTTTCTTGCGTTCCTCTTCATGAATAAAAACACCCCCAATCCCTTCGAATTGATCCAATTGCTACGCAAGAGTCTCACACGAGTGTCTGACGATGATTATTAATATCATTAATTCAATAGTTTGAAAGTAAATTCATCTATAAGGGCGGCCGGGGCAAAATGGACTTCTTCGAGTCGCCATCATCTCATTGTGTGCTCCATTTTGCCCCTGCATTTTGATTTTGTTTGATTAATGCATCATCTCGGTGCCCTCGGGAGGGTCGAACAACAACAGCGAGGAGAGACCCATCGGATCGAATGCAGCTATCAGAATGTTATCCAAGAAAACAATGAAGCTTAGGGCAACTCTCAACCGGCCGATCCACTCAACGGCGTACCCATTCCTTGAGTCCTCCATCTGTCGGTCCAACATGAGGTTCAAGGACAGGGACAACAAGCCCGACAGGATCTGCATGTTACAGAGATTTTTTTTTCGGGTTTGTCATTCTTCCGAGGCAATTGGACCAATTTCTAAGCTATGCATTGCGCGCGTGCTGATCGTTTCAATACTAATTTCTACGGTGCTTTTCGTGATTTAACACTGGGTTGGTGACCCTATGAGGGAAACATCGCCGCGCGTCGTTTTTCTTCAATTCCAATTGACTGGCTTACCGGAAAATTGAAAATACTTCAATTTGAAATACTTCAATTTGTCAATTGAAGGGTCTAAGAAATTATAGTAGTTTTTAGAACAATATATTTATCAAAATTCCTGAAGAAAACGTATTATTTCGAAGAGATAAATTATTTTTCCGATGTTAAATGTAATTGCCCACGCCGCGAC
Organism: Diachasma alloeum; assembly: GCF_001412515.2. Classification (NCBI taxonomy): domain Eukaryota; kingdom Metazoa; phylum Arthropoda; class Insecta; order Hymenoptera; family Braconidae; genus Diachasma; species Diachasma alloeum. The sequence goes on from NW_021680349.1 coordinate 2,570,697, forward strand.
GTTGCCGGAAACTCTCTAAACGCGCCTGGGCAGTGTAGAGTGAATTCGGCAACGCTAAAGCCTAAATAAGACGCCGGGGAATCCCCGCGGAGGTGACCAATCGCAGGAACGCATCTGGTGACCAGACTAGTTGGTCACCCTATAAGGGAAACCCCGGTGTGTGTCGTTTTTCTTTAATTACAATTGACTGGCTCGCCGGAAAAATTCACCGAAATTTGACTTTGTCAATTGAAAGGTCTAAGAAATTATAGTAGTTTTTAGAACAACATATTTTTCAAAATTCCTAACGAAAACAAATTATTTCGAAGAGATGAATTATTTGCAGGAAACTCAAGAATACGACCCAGATCACTCTCGACATTTTTCAGATTTTTCCTAGATCTTTCAAATTTATCATTTGTCGATTTATGCTGGCGCGGCGGGGCGCGACGAATCGCGTTCGTAATTTTTGCGCGACCAACGGAGTGTTAAGACAGTTGACTGAGGATTTTAATTGCTCTGCATGCGGTTTGAGAAATTTTTTGTAAATTATGGAGATGGATTTGGTAACTCATCTCTCGATGTTATTTTTATTATATTGCAATGTTTTTTGCGAGTGCCTGTGGTATTTTTTCAAGTGAACACTGCAATCGGGTTTGCGATACTTGTACAATTGATGAAACATGCGATGTGTGTTCATTACGTGAGTTTATTATGGTTAAAACGGTTTTGGTGCGCCTGTGGAATTTTTGAAGATTCATTTTGGGCGTAAAATTTACCTGAAGTCCTATTGATACACATATGAGGGTGAGCATCAGGGTGTAAAATTCGTGCTGCTTCCCCACCTAAATCCAAATAATTGAGAATGATTTTTCATGCAGTACAATGTTGAGAGTTATTGACGGAAATTCCGAGTATTCTTTTTAGAAATTTTTGCAAAGGAATATTTTCACGGAAATTCCAGAGACTTTCATAATTGAAAATTTACGATTTTATGAAAAAATGAATGGAACTGTGAATTTCCGATAAATTATTTAATGGAAATCAATAGAAAATCGGGAAAATTCAAGTTAATATATTCTTGAATGTTAAATTGATTGAAATTTTTGGCTGAAATTTTCGGTATACGACTTGGAAATTTCTATAAACGGATATTTTTACTGGAATTTCAACAAATTTCGTCATTAAAAATTCAAGACTTGATAGCAAAAACAGTGGAAACGGTAAATTTCCGCTCAATTATCGCCTCAAAATTTATAAGACTAAGAATTTTAAATTAATAGACATTTTTAGCAGTCCAATAAAATGAATTTATAAAGTCACCTGTAGGATGTACTTCAACTGTGATGCATTAGCCGTGAGTAGTGCAATATCCAGCATCCCCTGCGCAATAGTCTTCTTCGTCGCATATCTGTTGGCATCCAAGGACTTCACCTGTAATCATAAAGAAAAAAACAATTCCATTGACATCCTATACAATTCACTGAGCAAACCAAAGTCCATGTTCACTTCCCCACCTCCCCCTCGCCCCCAGCCGTGAATTACTCAATCTCCTTGTCCGTGATTGCTCACACGTGTGACGCAGCGGCTCCTTTCCTGGGCTGATTCAACCAGAAAAGACCATTTAAACCCACCAATAGGCGAAATCAATTTAAAATGAAGTTGAACCCTCATTACACATGAGTTTTAAAAGTCGTGGGCGATTGGAGTGAGATTTCTCATACGTTATAGATCGTTTGTGTATGTCTAAAAACAAATAATTAATGCGAAAAAATTAATTGCTTATTATTCGTGTGCCCCGCACACGCTTAAAATGTTAAAAATAGTCCAGGGCCTCCAATTTTTGGACTCCAAAGGTTTCTTTTTTTTCAAAGTTTTTGAAAAAAGTGTCCAATAATAATTACGCATTAGTTTTTTTAAATTCGACTCCTACACAGTTAATTTCGTTTTGTTTAAAATAAAAATTTGCGCCATTCATGTAAAATAGGCAGAAAAAATTTTCAGGCTATTTTACATGAATGGTGCAATTTTTTATTTAAAAAATAACAAAATTAGCTACGTGTAGGAGATGAATTAAAAAAAAACAAATTCATAATTGTTATTGCACATATTTTTCCAAAAATTCTGAAAACAAGAAACCTCTGTAGCTCAAAAATTGGAAGCCCTGGACTATTTTTAACACACGAAGAGAAATATTCAATAAAAATTACATATCTTTTCCGTAAATCCGGAGCGCAATGTGGTTGTAAGAAATTTTACGGAATTGTCACGTAATTTTTACCTGAATCTCTTGTGAAAGATTACGATACCGTTACTTAAATTGCTCTCCGTACATTTTAAGCGTCGGCGGAACAAACGAACAATAAAAAATTAATTATTTTGCACTAATTATTCATTTTTATAAATATGCAATCGATCTTTAACGTATGAGAAATCGCAATCCAATAGTCTCCCCTTAAGGGGTAACAGAAGGCCGCGTTTCCTCGAAATTTTCAAACAAATTTCCTTCTCAAAGTTATTAATATTATTTGAACCCAAAGCACATTGACCTTCATCGTCACCTCCTGGAGATTAATGTGCTTCGATTTGTAAAAATATCGATAACTTTCGGCAGGAGATTTGTTCAAAAATTTTGAAAATTGGCGTCATTCTGTTACCCCTTAATTCATCCCCCCAGCACTTACTCCATTGGCCTCTCCTCTTTCTCCAGACTCAGGGCTTGAAACTCCCGGGATAAATTGTGGGCCGAGTAAGGGGGGACGAAATGCCTCACCCTTCAGGCAATCTCTCGAGAAAATCCACCTGTTCAGGGCTGCACGCACGCATTTATCGAACTGTGAGGGTTTGAGGTCTTGAAACTTCTTGTCGTCTTCACCCTTATTGTGACCCCTCCCGAAGGGCTCGGGCTTCTCCACTTTGTCAGACATATCTTTCTGCCGACTTCGGTGCACTTTTCTGTTTAACGACGAGGGAAACGCCAGACGGGAAGGATTGCTTCCGATGTTATGAAAGCTTTATCGACACGTCTTCAGATAAGAACACTTGATTAGTGTTGATTTAAGAGCTTATCAATCACTCGACGCCCGCTGATTTCCACCTGTTGCGATGCAGTGAGAGCGGCATTGCGACCGGGGAAGCGTCAGGTGCAGAGGTGCCACCAGCAGTCATTTTTGTTATTTTTTTCTTCTCATTGTTGCTGTAACGAATGGAGTTGTCCTTTCGGGGAAGTAATGGACGTATTGTTTCAGCTGTAATTGGGAATGGAGCATTCGAGGGAGGGAAAGGAGTTCAAGGAGCTGTGGCTCAAAATTATATCAATGCCGCTGCGAATTATAAAAAGTTGGATTTGACGGAAATACGGAGTCAGCGGCGGTGATTACAGCTGTTTGTGTTTGGGTAAATTACCCGGTAGTAGATGAATATTCTAGCAATGCCAGGCCAATTCGGGCATCAATGAAAAATTCAATCTCGGGAAAAACGGGGAATTGGTAGACGTAATAACGGTGATTGATGTTTGAGTATCTTTAGAACCGCTTAGGCTTGACGGGGAATTGTTACGGGGTCAGGAAGTACAGAAGGTGAAATACTTTGGTGGAATAATGTCGGGTCAGGTATTAATGTGACGTGGATTTGGGGTCATTACTTCGGTCATCGATTCGCGGAGTCCTATGACCCTGGCATATGCTGCGACACTTCGTCATTCAAACGAATGAATTGATTATAATTTGGAGGGAACTTTTCGCGGACGTCAGGAAATTGATCGAAGCGGATTTTTGGTGACGAAATTGGGGAGGTGATCGGTAGACTCGTCAGGGAGGAAATAGTAGTAAATTCTGTTGAGCATTTTTTGCCACTAGTTCTACGGAATAGTTAAATACTCTGCGGAGAATATTTTAGATAAAAAACACGGTTGGGCTAAGGGGATAATTGCGGGATGTTTGGCATTGAGGAATTCTATTTCTTCGGCGTAAATTCATTCTCAGTTCTAAAAAAATTAGTTTGAATTTAGAAGGAATCCATTCTCGAGAGAAAATGTCCCTTCTAGTCTTCGTTTAAAATCATTTGGAGATAATAATATAAATAATAAATAATAAATGTACTAGAAATAATTATTAATTATTCAGGGAGTCATGTGGCCCTGGGGAATGACTTAATTGAAATTCAGAGGAAATTTTTGCGTACGTCAATAATTTAATCGAAGTAGATTTTTGTCCAAAGAAATTGCGAAGGAGTTGATCGACAGATTCATTCAGGAAAAAAAAATAGTGACTTCAATTGAACATTTTCTTTAATTATTTCAAGAGAATATTTAAATACTTTAAATGCAGTGAAAATTATAGTTTAAAAAAACACGGTTGAACTAACGGGATAATTTCGCGATATTTGGCATTGAAAAATTATATTTCCATCGGCATAAATTCATTCTAAATTTTAAAAAATGACTTGTTTGTCATCTTTATATGTGATGAGCGAATTTAAAAGAAAAAGTTCTTAACAGAAAACATCACACGCAGATTTACCTTGAAATCATTAGTTGTTTGAATAATTTAATATTCAGAGTTGATAAAAAATTTCTCTAATCATATAGAAGTAAAAATGATATCAAACAATAAAAATATTATAAATAATAATATTAAAAATGTAAATGTAAAAATTACCGTATTAAGGTTACCATTCTCTCCCACAATCGGCCCCACAGTGGTGGCCGCAGTGGACATGTTCTTCAAGTACCGTAAAATCCTGATGACAAAAAACAGCGCCGTATTGACGCCGTTGACGAGTCGTTAAAAATCAAAACCCCTGCAACCCTTGTGCCCGAACGAACCCGTTCAATCGCTCGTTATTCACTGTTTGTTCTGCCGACAGGACTGGCACTCGTGAAGGCACTTGAATGAAGTCTGTACTCGACCGAAGCTCGCAAGCCCTAGACCACGAGTGCGATTCCCTCCCTTTTGCGACGATCGCTATGTAATACACAAAGAAATGGTCGATCAACTAAGCCCGACATTTTATTGGCTGGCTCGGAAACGGACAGTTAACCATTGATTCATATCAACCTTCTGGGGAGTGCATACATTTTCGCGTGCATAGTGCATACTATCCGCAATTGTTGTGACAGTTTCTTATATCCATGGCAACCGGAGCCTCTGATGGCATCTTCAAATCTCATTTTTCAAGTTAATTATCAATTCTATTTTATTTAGAACACACGGGAATGAGTGTCATGAATTTAATTTAATTTTTTCATCAATTTCTCAACCAAAAATGCGATTTGATTATCCCTCGCGAATCTCTGATTTCCGAGATGATTTCATCGCTAATGAAATGGGAAAATCGATTTATTATGCGATGTTCCACTTCACTGTTGAATTGATTTTTTATAAATATTCACAGCCGGAGGAATAACGCATTTGAATCAAATGCATGTTTTCGACAATAGTTGTGCGGAAATTTCTTATATCCATGGTAACCAAAGCCTCTGATCGCAACTTCAAATCTCATTTTTCAAGTTCAAGTTTTCAAATTATCTCTACGATTTTATTTAGAACACACGGGAATGAGTGTCACGAATTTAACTTCATTTTTTCATCAATTTCCCAACAAAAAATAATATCACTGTGATTATCACTCGCGAATCTCTGATTTCCGAGACATCTTCATTGTTAATGAAATGTGTGGATCGATTTATTATGCGGTGCTCCACTTCACTGTTAAATTGATTTTTTATAAGTATTCACACCTGGAGAAATACCCCATGCAGATTAAATGCATTTTTTCATTAAAAATTCTGCGATTTCGTTCAGCAATAGTTTTTGAATGAAAATAATTGATGCATTCCGAATAAATTCTTTATTAGAATCAAATAGACGATTCATTTGATGTTAATGGGAATCAAATTAAAGTTTGAATAAGAACTTTATTACGAACTACTTGAATAAAACTATTTGTTTGTTTAAATAAAAATCAATAGAACTGAGGAAAATCCGGGGAAATATGTTATCGAATACTAAATTAATTCAATTTTTTGGCTGAAATTTCCAATTCACTTCTTGGAAATTTTCATCAAATGAAAGTTTTACTGAAATTTCAACGAATTTCTTTATTACAAATTCATTTTTTTTCTGCAATGTTCCACTTCACTATTGAATTAATTTTCAAATTAATTCGGCAATTCGACAATTAATTTTTTTTTAAACTCACTATTGAGATAATGGCATACTTGAATAGATTTCCTATAAAGTAAATAAAATCAATTGACAAATAGTCAACTTTGACTCGTTAAACTCATTTAATTCGCTCAATTTTCATTTTATTACAATAATGCAACATTCTGCAGCCCTTTATTCACTCATTGTCATTTGTATTCCTCGACGACAATTACGTGCGTAAAAACGCTCATTTTTCACATATAAAATTAAAAAAATGGGGTGTACCTAAGGCGCATGAGTGGGTGATTAATTTATTTTTTTTTCTCTCTCAAAATCACAGGTACATTTACTTTTTGAAGAACAGTTAAATTATCGAATTCTATGTTTCTACGATTCGAAGTGAAAGTATGAAGTCAATGGATTTGAAACGGTGAACATATAATCTGGTTTTATCGTCTTTTGATTATAAAATAATAGTTTAAGTAAGCGTTGAGAGCCGAATGTCGAAATTAACAACACAATTATTTTTATTTTTAATTAGGGACAGAAGAGGTAATAAAATTAATGTTAATAATAGAAACTGTGAGACCAATAGCAACACGAGTCGATAAATCTAGAGGCAAACAATTTGACTGTACATTTTTTTTAAGATTAAACAGTTTTTTATCATTTAGTAATAACTATATACTTTTCTTAGTTAACCGGTTAAACCGGAATTTTTTCACGAGTCATTAAACTCCTGGACAATCTTATAATCATTAAGTAATGTTAATGGGGCACTGACGTATGAAAAATAAAAATATCCATCACTCTATGCTTCAGAGTCCATCCCCTCATAATTCAGTTTTTTTCTTCTTAATTTTCTTCTGTCCACTCGATGAATAATGCTACTGTACATTTTTTAGGACAATAATTTTTCGTTTCTTCGAGTGCATGAAAAAACGTTGATAATCTTGGATTTCTCTCATTTTAATCTTGAGTTGGGGCGACCTGAGTGGTTAATTCGCTTCAAGTGGGCTCTGTGTTTGCCAGGAATTCGCCTGCATCGAGAGTCGCTGGTTATTACTCGGCTTCAGGGGCTGAGTGCATCGTACTGCGTCGGGAAAACGCTCGTGGTATCTCTCCAATCGGAGGTATTTGACTGTTACTAAGTGACCTGTGAAAAGTTACAAACGAATGCGAATTTAATGCGAAGAAATTTATAAAATCAGGAAATTAAGAAAATGAACGAAAGCCAATGATTCTTAGAAGTTTAAAATAATGACTCGTTATGTAGTGATTCTTACCATCAAACCAACAACCGTGAAGAGCTCTGTATGCCTTGCCAGCATCATCATGGGTCAGGCATTTCATGTAGACACAGCCCTCACGACTGCCACGATCAACTCTAATGTGAAGAATTTTTACACCCTCACCGCACTTCTCCAAGATTGCATCCTGTACTTTGACTTCCCAGTCATCTTCAAACTCCCTAGAAGGCATAATAAATTATTGCTTCATCATCTAATCATTCCATTCTATGGAAATCACATGAAAGTGTTGAAAGTTTTTGGCTGAACGGCTTCTTAGAAATTTTTATCTATTTATTTTGAAACTCATGTCTATGTTTATCAGGCAAGTGAACAGTATAGGAAATTGGAAGAAATGAATATACTATTTCAAATTGACAATGAAAGAGGATTAAATACTGATTTCTTCCAATTTTCTATGATTTGCATTCCACTGATTTTTATCAAACTCCAGTTTTACTGAAATTGCAGGGAATTTCAGCATTGAAAATTCAAAATTCTATAGAAAAATGAAAACTAGATTTCAGTTGAATAATTCCGTAACTTAATGAAACTCAGGAAAATTCAATCGGATACTCAATATTAATTTTAGTTATGAAAAATGCAAATAAACTGGGGAATTCTAATCTTTCTGCTGTTTAAAACCTTCAAATTCCATTGCATTTCCATTGAAAACTGAAATTCGACTTTTCCCCTAAATCTAGTTATCCCTGAAGTTTCAATTTTTTTCCTCACAATGTATCAAATATTTTTACGGAACGTGAAAAATCGAATCGTTAATAAATACTTACACATCAGGATCGAACATGTGACGAATCTTAAGACAGGGAGTAGGTGAAAATGCTGGACTGTTAACAGATCCCTCCATAGTCTCGAACGCCTGTCCTTGCCAGACTTTATTCTTCTTGCTTCCCGCTGGCGATGATGTATTAGACGTACTCAGCTTTGGCAGCCATCTCCAGACATGGAACTCCTCTCCCGCGACCTGTTGCACCTCCCGACGAATCCTCGATTCATTCTCGTCGAGGAACTTCACTGCCTTCTCCCAAGTTCCTGCCATCTTCCGGCGGTCCTTGGGTGGTATGAGATTGTCCCTCACGTGGTTTATAGCTAGGTAACTCTCCTGAGTACCTCCCGGGCTGGCTGTTGCTGCTGTCTGGTGATGACTCTCCACCATGCTTATTATCTCACTCACCAGGTGGAATACCTCTCTCTCTGCTGATTTTTTGTATTTTATGTACCATTGAACTGCTTTGTGGAGTCCCAGAACTGTTGCGACTCCTAGAATAAGAGTAATATTACTTTCAATTCGGTATTGAAGCGATAAAACGTGAGAATTCTATTTCTGAAGGGTTAATTGTCTCAAGAGACAGTTTACGTTGGAAATGTTCTTGAGAATTTCCTCTAAAATCTCTTTTTTACAAACTGAATTAATGAATAATTAACGAAGTATAGCCATAATTATAGTTGTAAATAGTTGTACATAATTGTAACTATAAATATTTATAGGTATACCTAGAAATATCGATAACTATACTTATTTCTATGGCTATAGAAATTGGCCAGTGAATTTTGATAGTTGCAATAATTTATCCATTACAACAACAGGGATGTACCATGCATTTCATGCATTCCTCACGCATTCACGAGGAATGAATGTATTTTTTATAGAAAAACAATTATAAGGCCCAACGGGTATATTTATAGCACAAGATACTCTGGTGAGAAGAAATAAATCGTGGATTGGGGATGGAAAATAGTTTACTTAAAAGGATTACAGGATGTGGAATAGGTTTCACTGATCCAAAGGAGTATTTCAAACAGGAATTGTGGAGCTACCAATCATTAAATAACGTGTCTGTTGTGAATTTACCGATGGCACAGATAAATAGACTCGATAGAACTGTGAAGACCTTCTGTTTTATCAAACATTTAACTGGTAATTCTGGATTCAGCATTACCATCCCCACTTTTCCTTCCAAACGAGTTTGAAACACTTTTTCCTGGAAATGAAAAACAATAATTATTAGTAAAACGAAATGGGAAAAATTTTATACCATTCTCTTGTGTCTATTATTTAATTCTTGGTGAAAGCCTTTATCTTCTGTGCAGTCAGAGATATTTATAGAAAATAATTTCCTCTCTAAGTGATGTGGTTTTATCTCGTTTTATCAAATCTCTTTTAGACTTATCTGATCCTTTCAAGTTTGAAATTATTTCGAAAATGTCAAGAGACTTCAATTGTGGAAGGTTTTATCAGCTGCCAAATATATCTGGCCTAGATCCAGTCATTCTTCAAATAATTACATAATAAATTTTAAGTGTAATAACTGAACTCTCACCATTGAATCTAGAATATGTTCGGATATGTCAGTTCCTTCATCGACTTCGATGAGTGAAATCCCCCATTTTGGATTCTCAAAGATCAGTAACTGGGCGTTGTGGAGATCACCAGTGATTTCAAACTCTTTCTGTAAAATTAACAATGAAATATTCATAAATTATAAAAATGTGAATGAGGACAAGCTCGAGGTAATCATGGACAGAGGACACTTACGACTTTGTTACTCTTCAACATATTTATGACCTCAGAATCAGTGATGTAGGGCGCGTCACTGGTGTCCTCACAGGCAGCAGCAACAGCTCTCTTCATCAATATTGGTCTGAGTCGTTTCAATAATTGCATCACAGTCTCCACATCTTCTTGGAGTAAGCAGTTAACACCGGGTTTATCGTGATCAGAATGCGAACAAAGTGGAACTTCACTGTCTACAAAACACATGAAATCCAAATACTGCATTAAATAATTCCGACGATATTCATAATTTCGGATTTTTCATGCAACATATGAATGAAAATCTCTGGATGCATAATAACTATTTTTGTTTCAAGGGAAAAGGAAAGAAAAATACTGATAACTGAAAATCTCCAGTACAACATTTATTATTCGTATAATGAAAAAAATACATTTTCAAAAGTTGATTCTCAAAAAAAATGTTAGAATTCTTTATATATAATTTTCTCTAGAAAAAATGGGTGTTAGTTGTATACAGAGTCTAATAATTTATTCGTTCGATTTCAAGTGATCTGTCAATTACTGTTTTTGCTAATTCGTTGATTTTTGATAAATTATCAAATCTCATATTCCAAATAAATGGAAAATTCGAGGAAAAATTCACAAAAAAAAATATGAATAAATACTGAATTTCAAGACCTGAGCACTCGACAATGAGTGGTAAACATCAGTTAGACTTTGTATATTTGAACTAATTAAAGATTAGTACTATCATAATTGCATCATAACTCTAGCTATGATCTACCCACACCTCAAAAAAAGACAATTGTATAAATGAATAATTCGTGTACATAAAGTTGTTAATAACTTAATCTGAATACCTACCCATGGGTAGAGAAGGTACAACCTCGGTTTTTCCACCTAGACCGAGGTAAACAATAGCCAAAACACCGAAGAAGAGAGCCAGTCCTATGACTAATACCATTGACACCATGTTCTGATTATTTCTACCCTCTTCCTGTTTTGTTACTGGCGCTTTGTACGATCTGGTCACCACGTCTCGTGGCCTGTCATTCGAAGACGAAACGTATCTGGAAGAATAATAACATAGTCCCATCAATCACACGATCATAATAACTCCAAAAATTCCGTAAATCATTTTTTATTAAATTCACCTGGAGTTTGTTGCAGTGTACGATGATCGTAGAGTTGAAAAATGTCCATTGGTATCAGTTTCCTTGGTGTCTGGGCGTAATTGAGTTGTATGACGTAGCATCGAACCTGAAATGACATATTAATTACTATTTTATCATCAAACTTCAAGAGAAAATCATTAAATTGTATATATCATTATTATATCCATTTTGTAATCTAAAGTTTTCTAAAATTTTAAGAATTACGATTGAAATTGCAATCAAAAGCAGTAAATAAAACTGAAGATTTTCAAAAAGCATTTTTAAATAATGAATGATGAATACTGACTTCTGAATGATGGAAAATCATGGAAATAACGTTCAGAAGATGATTTTAAATCCCATAAATCCCATAAAATCTCCAATAGAATTATGAAAAAAATCCTTACTCTTAAAATTAGATCGAGAAGGTACGCTGCTGCTGGCCTGAGTGCTGAGTCTCCTCGTGAATTCCGAGAGATAAGGGCTCTCGTAGTTAGCCAGAATATCATTGACATTGAGATCATCCTTCTTATAGGGCGGATCATCCTTGACCGGTGCAATGGGTGAGATATTGGGCTTGAAAGGTGGCACTGTGTACTTCTCCTCCCTGAGTAGATTGGAGCCCCTGGTTCTGCTCTCATAAGTCTTGCCAGTAGTCTCGACCTCAGCTGAGTTTCTATCCTTACGAGAGTCGTAAGTCTTGGTGCTCTCTGTTCCAAATTTCGTTGGAAAACGCTTCTCTGGCTCCTCCGGAATATCCGAGTCAGAGCCAGTCTCCAAGCCATCGTTGACTGTCGAGAGCTTGTACGATTTCTTCTTCTGGACACTCTTGGTGGTACGACTCGTTGAATTCACTGTCGCATCCTCGTAATCGGAGGCCTCCTTGGACTCGGAGTTCCTCGAGCCAGCACGACGTTTCGAGGGACTCCTGGAGGCACTCGTGGCCACTGGAGGTGGTGCTGAGGCTGGTGGAGGCATTGGATTCGCCATCGTTTGCCTACGATTGCTCGACGCTGCTTTCTTCTTTTTATTCGTCGTTGCTGCAATGTCATCGTCAGTGTCATCACTGCTGTATCTGTAATGACATGTTTTATTTATTTTATTTCATTTTTTTCTCATGTCGAGATTGTTTGGGGTGATTGAAGGAGTCTAAAATTGCTGAGGAGTTAAGTTGTTAAGTTGGTCGTGGAATCAATGAGATCTGATTTTAATCGACGACCTCAGGGTTCGGTCCAACTACAATTGTTACGATTAATCTCAAGTCATTCAACCTGAAACGTAACCACCAATGTCACGCATCATCAGACCAGAGAGGTTTTGTTTTCCACGCCGACCATTTTTGAATGTGTTTTTTTTTGCTCCTCCAATTTTGTCATGCAGCTTTTTGGTTAAGTATTTTTGGACGATGAATTCACGGATTATTCTTACCTCGCTGCTAATGAGTGACGAGGGCCAGAGCCACCACGCGAATCAATGAGATTTTTCAGCTTCTTGACGAGTATCTTCCTGGTGGTCTGGGTCACCGGTCCAACGGGATAACCGTACTCGGCGAGTTTCGTACGAAGCTCCGAGTCGGTAAGCGATTCAACCGACATTATTGCGTATTTACTGCACTCCCGGTACGATTTACTCGTGGTGATTTCGAGTTGTTGGTTATTTTGAGGTTTTGTGGATGGTGTTGGGACATGCGAGCGATATTTAATGGCTTGTGATTATTTTAACACACACTTGGAGCCCTATTCCGCCACTTTCAGAGTTATGCCCGACACACAAGAGTTCGTGTCTTCAACGTTTTTTTTCGCTTTTTCGCCTGCGATGCGAGCTGTACCCGCTTTCTGCTCGGGGGCATTCGGAAGGAGTCGGTGGGACGCGAACCGCGGGGACCAATGGGGTGAGGGCAGAGGGGAAATGTTGGGGGAGGGGGGTCGTTTGTACATTGTCAGTGGGCACATTCCGTTTTGGACACGTTCTAGGGAAAATGGCGTCAGTACGGGAGGCGGTGGAACAGATGGAGACGGAAATTTGTGGTCACATTCGCGGAGTTAAACAGGGCTCGATATTGCAGATGTCCTCTGAAGAAGTCTTATCAATCGAATTTTCTAGTGCAGCCATAGGCACGTTGAGAGGTGGCGGGATTATTCTCATTTCAAGCGGAATTACAAACTGATCGAACTAGAGCAATAGGCTGTCAGCCGGTAACTGTTATTTATAAACAATTGACGATGGTAAATCACTTGTAATTCGTTAGCAGATGAATGTAATAGTTTTTAGTGTTTAAGGATCAATTGGACTCAATTGATTAGTAAACTACAAGAACTAACGACGTACTAATTAAGAATCAACATTCACTTAACGAAGAAATTCGATTTTGCCGAAAGTCGATTTCCCTCTGGGAAAGTCAAAGATTTGACACTTTGGCTCCGGGGGAAAGAAAATTTTTTATTTCTGCATTTCTGGGGCCGGAGTGTTTCATTAGCATCAGAATCGACCTTCACTTGGCAAATTATGAGAAAATTGATGAAATATGTGATTTTTCAATGTCGAGGATTCTTGAAATTTAAGCGGACCGAATGAAGAAAAAATCAGTAGTTGTTTGATGGAAAAATTCCATCAAACAACTACTTTTAACAGACTGCATTTTCCTCCCCGGAAAATCTTAGATCTAACTCCTAACGCACCTATCATCACAACCTCGCAAGCTCATAATCAATTTCTTTATTTTTTCATCTTAATCCAAAAAGTCGACAGTCGTCACTCGACATGCGTTCTTCAACGTTTAATTTTAAAAAATTAATAATTAATAAATTATTAATTAATTATTACAAATTATAATTCTTAATTAATTATTAATTTCATAATTAATTTCCTTCGACACAATCTTCAACAATCAGTCTAACAATCTACCCCATTCAACCTTGATTTTATTTAAAAAATCTCCCTGGCTTAAGTTTGAATTCTTCCCACTCCTTCTTTTGACTCGAGTGGTTGTTGCCATTTGTTTACATTTCACTGCCGGCGCGCCAGTGATGTTCGACTCGTCTCTAGCCGGTGATGCATGACCTCCCAGTGACTTCAATTTCTCTAAATAAATTCAACAAACGCTATAAACGAATATTTCGAAAAGGTCCCCTGAAAAATAATGCCGTGAAAAAATGAAGAAGGCATTTTTTGAAGTGTAGGTTAGAAGCACAACCGAAAATGCGAACGAAGCTAGACTTGCTGCTCCACCCGGCCCATCAGCTCGCCCTTCCAACCTTGATTTTATTCAAAAAATCTCCCTGGCTCAAGTTCGAAGCCTTCCCGCCCTTTCTTTTGACTCCAGTCGTTGTCGCCATTTGTTTACACTTCACTGGCGGCGCGCCAGTGATGTTCGAGTCGTCTCTAACCGGCAATGCATGACCTCCCAGTGACTTTAGTTTCCCTAAACAAATTTAACAAACATCAGTGTTAATGAATCGATGTTAGTGAATGTTCAAAAAAAAACTAGTCAAAAATAAAGACGTCATGAAGGTAGGTAGAAGCACAACCGAAAATGCGACCGAAGCCCGACTTGCTGCTGCTCCGACTAGTTCCGGGACTTCCACTAATATTCCGTGTCATATTACTCATTTCCATCTTCTTCGTACATTTAGCTTCACCCCTCTCATGATTATCTAAATAAGTCAACGTAAAATATCGTGAATAAATCAGTGAAAACATCTTGGTGTTCTGTGATCAGTGAAAAAAACATGGACGCTCGCGTTCGAAAGTGTGTTTATCAGTGTTTCCCGCGTGTGAAGTGCAGTGCAAGTGAAAAAATTAGTTAACAATGACTTGAATCAACCCCAGATGTGTATTCCCCTCAAGACAACGGCAGAAGCATCAAGGGTGAGTCGAAACATGTATTTTCAGGTTGGAAAAAAATTTACTTTGTCGCTGTTCAGATCTCTCGGGGGATTGACAGCCCCCAGAGGACATTGGATGCATTTTCTTCTCAATTTTACTGGCAATGGAGTAAATGCCTCGTTCATGATGAATTAACACTTTGGAGTTCCCAAAATTCCTCAGTTTGTACTGCTCGCCGGATATCCAGAGCTCGTTCTGGATGCTTTCGAGCCAGGACTGCTGGTGTCCTATCACCGAACCTGGACGACATATTCTGGTCCACGCGATTGCCTCTCGCGCGTTCATCTTGTAGTGTTTTATCAGATAGGCGGCTATCAGGGTCCCCGTGCGACCTAATCCTGCCTAGGAGATCAATAAAAAATAATTAGGTAATAGAATGGGCATAATGGACACTTTTGAGTTTATTGAAAATATTTGTGACTGAGAAATAAAATCGTCAGTTGAGGTCAGTCTGGACGCATCACGCAGAGAAAGAATTGCACTTTGCAAGGAAAAAATATCACGTTTCAACAATCTTTCAACGGATTTTTAACGATCACACGATAGAGTCAGCCATTTTTAATCATCAAATTTGTCAATTAAATCATGAATATTCAGCGTCGTTTAAATGATTATTTTTCTGAACATTCTTTGTTCATAAATAAATAATTGAGATTGTTTAAACTTCCAGAAACCTTAGGTTTTTGGGCATAAAATAGATTTTTGATAAGAGTGTGAATATGAAAAAATTTGTTAAGATTCCAAACAAATGATTTTTATAGTGGAAAATTAATTGTTTATGAATTATTTATAGATAAGGCTCGTGATTTTCAAAAAGTTGCAATTTTTTAATTATTTCATCGATCTCCCTCCAAAATTAAACTTTCTAATTTTTTTCCAGATTTTTAAAATGTTTTTTAACGGCTCAATGACGAGATTTAAATTTAGACTTGCAAAGTTTAAATAATAAAATCATTGTAAAATGTCCGAAAACTTAGGGTCTGATGGAGTTGAGCCATGAAGACTCTGATATTCGACTACAAATGTAGAAAAGCATTTCACTCGAGGAAAAATAGCCAAAGTACTTGGATATCCTTAATTAGTATTTAAAAAAAGTCAAAAGTGTCCGTATTACCCCTCCACCCTATTTTTGATTTGATGTTCTCGAAGGAATCAGGCGCTTTGGAGAAAATAACAACAACGTTGATTAGATTATCAAAAAATGCGATGTTGAATTATTTTAGCTTCCTCATTCTTTTGATGTAATCAACATCTAGTTATGTTATTTTCCTGCTTGTTGCTGTTGTTGCACATGAGGTGTGCAATGTGCGTGATAATTCCCAACAATAAAATCATTAAAAATACCATGACTAAATTGATTACGTCAAGATCGGTTAAAACCGGTTCAAGTCGATTTAGCCCTTGGCTGAGTTTTTTAGGAGTATCTCCGAATCTAAGAGAGATACCCAAATTTTCGTAATAACCTTTTTTGTAGAGGGAATTGAGGGCTACAAGAAAGGTCATAACAAATATTTTGCTATCTCCCTTAGATTTCGAGATGTTCACTAAAAACTGGCCAATAGTCAAAATACGTTATTTTCTCCAAATCCTTCACTATAGTTATTCTTGAATTTTTGGGGAAATGTTACTTTGCAGTGGATAGCTATGGCTCCATCACTGTTCTCCGCCAGTTTCAGGAATTTATGCATGATTTTTCTGGAGGGAATGCTGCCATCGGGTAGAAATAACTCACAATGGGAAATTCCGTGTTTTGTGAATCTGAAAAGTGTAAATTAATTTTCCCGATGTTTTTTCTGGGGAAAAATTCTGATTGAGGGGTACCTGGAGGCATCGTAGGATTCTCTGTTCAATCTGACGACGGTTTTCACTCCATTCTTCAAGAAATACTCTATGTAGTGTTCAGGGGGATGATAGGGGCTTCCGGGTTCAGTGCTAGGGCCAATGAACGCTAGAAATTTCTGGGGAACTATCCAGTTTAGATCTCCGTGCTTCAGCTGGTGGTATTTCTCGTACTCCGAGATGTCGAAGTCCTCGAAGTTGAAGAAACCGAAGGTTGCTGCTGTGTACAGGGCGTTCAGGCAGTCTAGGGTAGGGAAAGGGGGATAAACAGTGCTGCATTGAATTAATTAATCGTCTGGGCACCTTGGAGACGAATCGTGTAGGGAGATCTGCCCATCGAGGCATCCTGGAAGTTCTTGAACTGGCGCTGATTGTTTCCATTCATCAGGAGCCTATACGCGTGCTTCGGACTCATTTGTAAGTGCAGAATTGCGTATGAGGCGACTAGAAATGCAGCATTCGATTTTTTTTCTTCATCATCGGTTGTGTAATGAACGACATTTCGCAGATAATTGCGAGGATTATTGAATATGTGATTCAGCTTCCAGCAATATCTATTGGAATCAGTAATTTATTCTCTAACTCGTAGTGACTGGAATTTAGAAGAAGGTGGGGCACAATGGACACTTGATTTTTTAAAATATTCACAACTCAGAAAGAAAAATTATACCGTTTCGTCAAGTGTTCAATGATTTATTAACATTAAAAAAATAGTTCCATTCTCCCCTAATCATCAGCAATTAGAATGAATGTAGTTACTTGTACAAACAGGCGAGATTCAACGGTCCGAAGTCATTGTAAAAATTATTATAAATCAGTTCATCGTCAATGCTGAAGAAATAAATATCAGCAGCAGCTCTAGGCTCTCGCTTCCCCGGAAGCAACGTGGCGAAGTAGAATTTATTATTAATGAACTCTGTTATCAGACAGATGTCTGGATGGTAGGAGACACTATCCTGATGATACTCCATTTCTTTTCTTGTGAATACTCAATGAATTTATGATCAATATTAAAACCCCAGATTTATTCCTCAGACTGTTAATTTATAGCTGAAAGACTGAAAGTTAACGAGGGATTTTCGTGCCAAAATAAAAAAACTTCAATTCATCTGCTCACTTCACATGATTGGAGATGTAAACCACTTGTTTATTCCATTCTCTTATGTTTTTATTTTACTCAATCTACGGGGGAAGAGGATTGGAATAAATTCACAGTTTCATGGATTGTATATTCTTATTATTATTAATTAAAAGTCAAACGAGAATACAATGCAATCATTTACGTACGTGTTACGATGAATATTTCATAGCACTAAAGTTCATAATTTTTTTATCATGGGAAACATTTTCATTCGAAAGCTAGCTTCAATCGTTTTTATTTAAATTTTCTTTAATAAATAGATTCTGTCGTTTACCTATACACATACCTAGCGATAAGATATGATTACTATGAGGGAAAAACAAATTGTAGGGAGTGAATTTCAGGATAATTACAAATTTATCAATTTTATCCTCAAAACTCGAGCTCCCCTTGAAGCTGGCCATTTTTGCATTACACTTTTCTCATCAATTCTGTGCAACGCTTGAATATAAAAGAATAAATAAATCAATAAGTCTGAAAGAAAGAGATAAGGCTAGAATAGAGAGAAAAATGAAAAGGGAGACAGGAGCTGGAAATACTTTGTCTGTCGAACCTGAGCACAATATTTATAAACTTCAGGTAAATCCTCAAAGTCCCAGCATACTTGACCCATTATTTGGTATAATTGCATTTGAATATCAATCTTCCAATGGAAAATGCCCTTACGTTTAAGTACGTCTATTTACATATAATTTTATTAGTTCATCCACTTTTCACGATAAAATATAAATTGAATAGTTCGACTCTTTATTGCTCCACGTATAGTTCACATCCTAAGTCAAAATTATCAACTGAAATTGAGTTTAAAATTTTTTTTATTCAATCAAAATAATATTTCCCATACATTAAGTAGGCTTATATAAACAATAATTTTCGATAATTAATTCACCAATGATTTTTCTACATTTCATATCTTACGGTGGGCTTGAAACACTTTAATTTACGTGGAGAATTACCGTGAGAATATCCTTAAAATATATTCACAAATCGATTATTCTTAATCGTAAAAACGCACCCTAAATTGCAGCTCTTAATAATTAATGATAATGGGGCTAATTTATTGAACAAAATAGAAGTTTCATGGCTATAATAATTCATATATATTCGTTGTTAACACGTTTTCTCATTGTTTTCATCTCTATCTTTGGATTTTTCAGTACAACTCAGCGTTCTCGCATCCCCATATGACGAAAATCAATCATATTGATTAATTAAAAGATAATTGATCCTCGTCACGTGTTGACTTAATGATTAAATGCTTAAGAAAATCGTACGTGTAATTGAGAATCATAAAAGTTTAATTAATCTACACTTTTCAAACATTCTCTTAGTTCATTAAATTATCCTCACTTGCGTGTACAAGTTACACGTTTTTTTTCCACCTAAATTCTATCCCTAATAACTGAATTATTTACAAACTCATGATCGAGAATTTGAATCCAACAGAAAAGTAAATGAAGTAATAAACAGTACGGGATTGATAAAATATTAGGCACAACCAATGAATGTAAATGAAAATCGACGAAAAGTGCATAAACGCGATGGATTACAAAGGCTAAAGATCCCTCCTTTTTTCATTTATTGAATAAAAATAAAATTCTGTTTTTTTTTCGTAAAAGAAGAAATCAGCCACGCCTTTCATAGCGTTTTGTCTGTCGAAATTCAACTCTAATCATAATTACTCCTCTACAATCAATATTTCAATGCCCAGGGTGCTCCAACGAGTCGATTTTATCATGCTAAAATCGTTTATCTCGAGGGATTAAGTAGATTCTGTAAGGCACGATCGTGAACTTGATGGGAAACCGTGATTTCACCTGGGAATTACACCTAACGATTAGTTAATTTTTTTAAACCTTTGTACAACGTTTTATCTTACGTTTTGTTATCTTCAAACTCTACTTTCAACTCATCACTCTTCACTCGTGACTTCTATTAACCCCAAGAAGTTTGGCTGCATCGTCAGCAGAGGCCTGGAGAACCTTGTCAATGATACTTTTATCTCTGATGCCAAGTAAATTGGAGATCAGATCATTGTCGTTGTCCGGCGTTGATTCGGAGCCAAAGTTCTGGGCATTGGCCAGTTTACCTGTCAGTGTGGCCAGTTTTTCGTAGGGATTGAATCTCATCAGGCTGTTGGGGGCTGCGTCGCCAGTGGCGATTGTCGCCACTGTAGGCAGGGAGATCCTTTCCCTTATTCTGGAGTCTCCAGTGGTGACCGAGATGAGGGGAGTTTGTTGGGTCCTCGGCGTTATCGTTGGTGGCTGGATGGGGGCTGATTCCTCATCCCCACTCGTGCCCACGTACATCGTGGAGTCAACTGACTCGTGCTTCTTGCGGTGGCGCAGCATGCTGTGCTTCAGGGTGAAACGCCGGGAGCAGATGTCGCAGGAGAAGGGACGCTCGCCGGTGTGGGTGCGCATGTGGCGACGAAGGTCCTCGGCTGACCAGAAACGACGCATGCAGAAGGCACAGACGACTTTTCGGTTGCTGTAATCGGGGAATCTGCCGCGTTTCTCCTCTCCGTCGCTGTGGTGCGACTGGGGTGGCGGTGGCTGTTGCTCCTCGGGGTTCTCAGTGTCCATGTCAAGGGCTCCCTTGGCCAGCAGCATCTCGTAGGAGCGTTTGTGGTTCTCCTTGATGTGCTCCAAGCAGTCTTGGCGCTCGGCAAATCCACTGTCGCAGAGGTGACACTTGAAGGGGGCGTCTGTCGGCCCTGGGGAGGCACGTGGCGATGGTCTCCTCGATCTTGGGGTTTCGTTGGCTGATGACGACGTGTTGAGGGTCGATTTGACGGCTTCAACGGGTGCAGCTGACTGCTCCAGATTCTCGGAGACACTTGACGATTGACTCTCGTAGCCACTCTGGTCGTTTTGCTTGCTCGTTGGCACCGGACTGTTTTGTCTCTCTGAATGCGCCTCGCTCATGGGACTCGAGGGTCTCGACTTCTCCTCGTGGGAGTGCTTGGTTGACCTGTGCTTCTTGAGATTGCCGAGGGTTGAGAAAGTGGAACTCGGGCATTGGTTGCATTTGTAGGGCCGCTCGGGCACGTTTCGCATGGAGAATGTGCCGTTGTTGTTTGTGGGGACCTCTTGGGCCTCTGGGGACGATGAGTTTCTGATTCTTCTCATCTTGTTGGGGTTCGCCTTGTGCTTCCTCAAGAGGTGACGGTCGCAGTTGGATTTCGTGGTGAAGAGGAGGGAGCAGTGGACACACTGGTAGGGCTTCTGACCGGTGTGGGTGAGAATGTGTCTTCGCAATGATGATGTCCAGGGAAATGGGCGCTCGCAGTACGGGCAGATCACTCGGTTCGGCGCCATTGAGTAAGCCGACTTCTTCTTCTTCTTTTTCTTCTTTCTCTTTAGTTTCTTCAGCTTCGAGCACGACGAGTGGCCAGAGTTGGCGGAATTCACCGAGTCGGATTTCTCGTCGCTTCCGGAATTGTTGCAGTCGCTGGTTGAGGCGACCAAGCCTTCTTCGTCGCTCATGTACTGCGGCTGGAATTGCTGGTATTGCTGTGACGCATTGTCCAGTAGCTCTGACACACTCGCCAGGTCGGCGTTTCCGTCTTCTGCTTTGATACTCGGTTTATCGGGCGTCTCCTCGTTGTCTGGAGGTTTGGGTTTAGAGTCGTTGGGCTCTTCTGGCTCTGACTTTATCTTCATGTCTACTGGATCTTGGTCCATTGGCGTTTCGCAGCTCGAGGGGGGCTCGATCACTTCCCTGTTGGAATCCCTTGCACTCTCCTCCAGTTTTCCCCTCAGCAGGCTGATTGGCCTCTCCTCCTCGTGGCTCTCCGATCCTTTATCAGCACCCTCGTCGATTATCAACTCTTCGTCAGTGTCGTTATCCTCGTGCTTGTTGCCCTTCAGCTGCTGCGCGAGAATCGCGTACTTCACCTGATCCGAGATGGCGTGTTTACCGTATTCAGTAGACTGCCCCATTTTCGGTAGGATGTTGGGGTAAGCTGGCTGGAGGGGCTGACTTGAGTGATTCATGCCGTGTAACAGGGACGAGGGGTTTGTCGGTGGTCGCCCTCTTGTCGAATGCCCCCCACGAGGTCTCTGGCTCCAGTGCTGGGGATGCTGCTGCTTTATGTGTCTCTCCATGTTGCTCCTCAGGGTGAATCTCGCAGAGCAATGCTCACAGCTGAAGGGCTTCTCAGTTCTGTACCTCCTCTGCTTCTGCTTGGGCATCAGCACTCCATTCTTTATCACCATCTTCACGGAATTTGATGTGGGCGTTGTGTCCATCTTCTCTCGTGGGCTTGCAACCTTGCTGACGACTTTGGACGTCATCATCTTGGAGTAGTCGCTCTGCTCCTCGTGGGATCGGGGGGGCAAGTCTCGCCCCTGGGGGTAGCCAGCTGGGAAACTGGCGTTGTTGAGTGGCGGCTCCACCAGAGTTCCTCCACTCGTCAGCTGAAGACCTCTCACAAGCTCCTTCTGCAGTCTATCTCTCATGGCAAAGTCCTGGCCGAAAAGGTGGGGGTTGAACAGGTAAGGCGGCAGAATTCCTCCCCCAACTCCGGTCCCTGGGAATCCACCGAAGTTTCGGTAGAGCAGGTGAGCGTTTGCGTAGAGCGCCTCCAGGGAACTCGGGGAATTACCGGATTGACCGGCCTTGAGGAGGGCCTGCGTCAAGAGGAGTTGATTCGTCGCTGACTCGTACATGTCCTTTTGGCTCTTATCGAAGTCATCGGTCGTCGACAGATCGGCCCCGTTGTCCTTGGATTTTTTACTCAAATCGAGAACGTCCATCGACAGATCCAGTGGTGCATCGTCACCCGTTGGGGTACTCTTCAGGTCAATTGGACTAGCCTGAGCTCTTTGGTGTGCGTCGGTTTTGGCATCGCTGACTAGTGATGCGCTGTCGTCGGACGATCTCGAGTCCTCCTCCTGCATTCTCGAGTAGTTTGACTTTGTGAAGTCCTGGGGGTTCTCCGAGTCCTCGGAAATTCTGTGGGACAGCTCTAGCAGGTGCATCGGTGGGGGCCTTGAGAACACGTCGGACTTCTCGTAGTGACTGACTGGGGTCGCTCGCATCGATGCCAACTGGCGCAGTCTCACCTCGTCGGCGATGAGATCGGAGTGTCTGGTGTTGAGGGGATAGTGTGGCTGGGAGTGAAGCTCTTCCCTGTCGGGGTAGACTAGAGATTTGCGGGCGTCGTCTCTGATGGCTCTTGGGGATGTTCTGTCGAGGCCCTCGTTGGCTGCGTCCTCACTCGCGTGGTAGATGAGAACACTCTTTATCTCCTCTCTGGTCATGATCTTGTGGCCGTTCTTCACGTGCCTCTCGCAGTTGGCTTTCGTCGTGAAGGCGTACTTGCAGAGGGAGCACTGGTAGGGGCGAACCCCGTTGTGGGACTTGAGGTGGCGACTCAGGGCTGCCTTGTCCGTTGACGTGAAGGGACAGACGTTGCAGGGGTAGGGCATGCCTGGGCCGACTCCCATGTGCTCCTTGTGGTGTCCCTTCAGGGCTCGCAGATTCGGGAATATGGCGCTGCAGAGTCTACACGGGAATTCACCCTTGAGCTTCATCTTCCTCAGTTCAGCGGAAAATGCGTCTTGAGCCTCTTCTTCATTATTCTCGGATGACGTAGTCCCCGAAGACCCCGAGGAATTGACATTTGGATTCATCTTGATGTGTTGGTCGGGGGTGCTGGCATCTGATCGGGGGAATATTGGGCCAGACGTCACGGAGATTATGCTCTGAATGTCAGCAAGGTCTTTTCCCTCCTTCGCCTCGGTCATTGCTGCTTTGTTCTGGAGGTCTAGCCCAGCGAAGAAGTCGTTTCTTTTTGAATGATCTTCACCCACTTGGGAGGCTTGATAGTGCGGGGTTCCGCAGTCCATTTCGTGGGCCTCGAGGGCCGATTTACAGGGGAATGCACGCAGGCATTTTGAGCATTGGAATGTTGCACTCTCTCCGGATGCCGGACGGTGGAGAGATTGCTCGCAGACTGCTCTGGCTATTGCGGGGAATTTGTCTGCTGAGAAGTCGACGAAGGTCAAGTCGTTGAAGCCTATTACAGAGTTTCGAAGGTGTCGCGGGGGTGCTGAGGTGTCGGTGAAGTGGACCATGAATCTGTGGAGATTCAGGACTCGATGGTTCTTGAAGGATCTGTTGCATGTGTCACATTCCGCTGTGTAGTCCGGGTGATTCTTCTCTAGGTGGGCCTCCAGGAGAGCGCCCGTGGGGAAGTCCAGGGAGGGACACACTGGACACATGAAATTCTGGAGAATATTCTTGCCGTCGATTCGCGAATTATTCAGCAGAATCTTGTGCCTCCTCTGGATCTCGATGTCGTCCGGAAAGTCCGGCCTCTTTCGCTTTGATCGAGACGCCGGTGACGCCGGATCCACTAGGTCTGGTGAACTGCGTTTAGCTATTTCATTGTTGTTGTACTCGTCTACGTGTCGCCTCGTTGCCGGCCTCTCCGAGTCACTGCTGCCTTCGGAATCCGTGTAACTGTGGGGCGACACTTCACGATGCGCCGTTCGCAAGTGTCTATTCATATTTCCATTTGTTGTGAATGCCATGTCGCAGTATTTGCACTTGAATGGACGCTCACCAGAGTGTACCAGTACGTGACGGTCCAGGGAACTCGCGGAGCTCAGAACTTTGTGGCATATAGCGCAGGAGTAGTCCTCCTCACCACTGTAGTCGGTACTGCGGGGGGAATTGTGACCCCGAAGGTGATTTGTCAGGTCACGGGACGATGTTAGCACGAGGGGGCAGGCAGGACAGGGGTAAGAGCCCTCCAATTGTTCAACCTGAAATTATTGATGATTTTTAGGGCTCATTCGTGTCAATTCAGTAGCGAAGCGGTAAAACAGTTTAGGTCGATTGAACTGTCGTCTGAGCTTTTGAGGAATATCTCGGAATCTAAGGGAGATGACGAAATTTTTGTAATGACCTTTTTTGTAGAGCGAATTGAGTGCTATGGAAAAGGTCATGTCAACAATTTTGCCATCTCCCGTAGATTCTGAGATATTTATTAAAAACTGGGAAATAGTTCAAATTGACTTAAAATACTGAATTTCAATCGTTAATTGACGTAATATTTTTGTTTTTCGTTGATAAAACGTGAATGTGGAACGGAATATTTGGGGGCTTGCAACAGGAATTATGAAGTACTGAGGGTTAAATTTAAAAATGAAATGTAATCATGAATGCAAAAAAACGTGGATGTTGTTTCTCTTTGACTTACCGATGAAGTTGATGCGGCATCGGTCTGTGTTTCACTACTGTGTCGTTGGTCCGGACTATTCTCGATGGTCACTGAAAATATAAAATATCCTCTTTAGCTCGTGGTTAACGTCACAGGGAAGGATGCGATGCGGTTTCATATGGAGCAAATCATGTTTTTTTCCCGCTACTCAACTCCGCTGAGACGTGACTAGACGTTTTACATATATAGTTTCACTTCATGATTTCCAAAATTCATATCTTTTTTTATCTTGTATTAATACTTAATGATGTATCTGGTATGTTGTGGGGGGGACGAGAGAGAAAGGGAGAGAGAGAGATTTCTCGCGTCTTTGACACTCGATCATTAGTAGATAGCGAAGAAGAAAAGACGAAATGATAAGAGAAAATACACGGGACATTATCCCGAGGCGAGTATCAACTTTCGTTATCTGAGGGAAAACCGACGGAGACACTGGATTAAGTCTTTATTTCACTTGGCAATGGTCAGAATGACTTCTCTTGTTCCAGAGGTGATAAAAACCATAAAAAATAAATAAATTGAATGGATTTCGAAGCAGTCATTAACATCTAGAATGAAGCTGTGGAAGCTGAAATGACGTGTACCGGAAGTCTCGACTCTTTTAGGATGTATAACTCAAAGTTGGGACAACAATATGCTTTATCAAGTGACCTCGGTAGCATTCTCAAACCACAAAACGGATGAGAGAGAGGCGAGAATTTTTAATTCACAAACACTGAATATTCCATCTTTGATTTGAAAAACCGAGAGTATTGTAATCTACCTGAGCATTCTCACGTAGCTATCCACGTTATCGATCGCCTAGTAGCGGGAAACACGAGAGACAAAACACCTCGAGCTAATCGATAGCATGAGCCGTCATCAATTATTCCCCCACTATCAGCAGTTTGAAAATCTTGAGAGATTACTCGAGAGGAAAATTTTATTCTCATAAAAGAGAAACGAGTGGGAGCAAAATTTTCTAGAAAAAATCAAGTGCTAAGGACCAAAGCGATTGCGCAGTAGCAGAAATATTCTCGTGCGACACGAAAAATATTGTAGTGCCCTCAGCAATTTTTCTGTTGCTGCAAAATAATTTTTCTGGTGTAGCGTGTACTGTTGAAAATTTTCGGCTCAATTTCCCGTGCCAAAGTCGGAAATTTTTATCGTGTTCAAGTTCCACTGAAATTTCAGGAAATCTTATCATTGAAAAATCAAATAAAATTAAATATTCCATTTTCTGTTCAAATGATCTGGAAATCAATAAAATACCTGATTTTTTAGTTCAATTGTTCTGTGAAAATTCAAAAAAATCAGGAAAATTCTGGGAAAAACTGAAAATTCATTTCATTTTGTTTCTGAATATTTATGTTCCACTGAAAACTCATGAATTTCCGTAAATTCTAGTTAAACTTTAAATTTCATAACCATTTTTTCCTAAATTCGATTCAATGTCATTCTCATGAAATTTACTATAATATCTTCCATGCAATTCCGAAAAATTTCCAATAGTGTGACAATTCCTCTGATGATACATAATCGTTTTTCCAAGTGTGCAAATTGTGACTCGTTTATGGTGTTAGCACATTGATTTTTCTGGAAAATTTTTCTTAGCGCCTTCCGTATTTTTTCACCCTATATCGGGGAAATTTAATGATCGTGAAGGTAATTTGTGCCGAAACTAAAATTTACCGTCTATTCCATCAAAAATTATCCCAGTGAACGTGAATGATTGCTCAATATTACGTAACGGAAATTTTCCTGTAACGGAGAATGATTTTTTACCGAACGCGTTCGGTAAAATTTCACTTCCATTCGTCCCCATGACCTTCAGTCACTACCCATCGGCTATTTTTCCTTCGGTTATTTTCTCGTACACTCGTCGAGTTGAATAGATATCAGATGAGACCTATCACCGATGGAATTGTGTAAAATTCAATTGAGAGATGGGGGAAATGCATTTTTTATTTGAGCTCCAGGCTCTTTGATGCCGCACAGGTGGTAGTGTAATCGTTAGCAGGTGATTTTATTCATGCGCGTGAATCATGCACACGAACCCGCGCGGGGGGACAACTCGCATCACCACCGTAATGCGCTCTTTTGCTTTATGGGAAAAAACTGGTTTGGCACGCGGGTAACACACGTTTGATATAAAACCACGCCTGTTGGATAGACGTGTTACTTGTGTACTCTTAAGTCGTGCGAAAAAATACTTGTACTGTGTATTTATTTACGTAAGTCACGCGTAATTCTATTCATGAATTTTCTCAATTTCTTTTGGTCTATTCGAGCAAATCACTGCGGAGTTTAAATTAGCGGAAAAGTCGATTTAGAAAAATCTAGAGGTCTACAAAACTCGTGATTGTTTCTCCTTTATGAACCCTCAAAAATCCCCTAAACTAAATAAAAGATGAAGTTTCCAGTACATTTTTCGGAAATTTTTATCACATTTTAGTTGCACTAGAATTTCAAACATCTTTGTCATTAAAAATTTGAAATTTCATGGAAAAATCAAGGAAAAATCAACGGTAAATTACTGTTCAATTATTCTCTGAAAGTTAATGAAAAACATAAAAATTCCGGTAAATATGTTCTTGAATTAATTAATTGAATTAATTGACAAAAATTGAATTGAAATAATTTAAAATTAATCGTAATTCGTCCCTAAATATTCATTATTTCGTTGAAAATTCAAGTAGATCGAGAGATTTTCATCTCAACGCTGTTCAAAAATTTGAAATTTCATCAAATCCTCAACGAAATTTGAAATTTCATAAAATTCCCTCCTAAAATCGCTGGTCCATAAAATTTCAATTATTTTCCAACAGCGCACTGATAATTCTCCAAATATATTTCCTCTTAATACTGAAATATTGCATGTCACGAGGGAATAAATCCCGAATTACCATAACGAATTCTCACACCTCACGAATGAAAAACCAAAAATTCCAATAGAGGCGCAAATAATAACCACAATAAAAATGTTAACAAACACGAGATGCGCGAACCTTGGATTAAACTGTTATCTCGTACGATGTATCTCGATAACCCTGGGTGGCCGGTGTGTTCGTGCACATGAACCTTGAAAGTGGAGCTCTGGTCTCGACGGAAGAGAAAATCCCGCGAACGTTACAATTCACCATCACAACCGTCGTAAAATGTGTACAAACACGTGGGTAATTTTGCCACCAAATGGTATAACTCCCTTTTGTGTTGGAATACAGTGCGATACGAAAGAAATCGCGGCATCCCATCTCGCGAGCATCTCATCGACGTCTTCCCCATGATATATATATTTTTTTTCTCTCGCTCATTCAGCTTTTGTTCCCACACTGGGGCAATCTCTTCCACAACGGATGAGAGTAAATCAGAGTGGAAAGAGAGATGAATTTGTGGTTTAATTAATGAGCCAACGTATCCGGTGAAATGTAAACCCATTGAATAAGTCACTCCACTCCCTTCTGCCCTTTTGAGCAGCAGTGGGTGGAGATTTACTGGTGATCATGCGCGCGAGTCTGTTGATCTCCAACCGATTGGATGCTGTGAATGTATCAAGTGGTGGGGATAATACTGGGAAGCTGGGGGCGTTACCATCGCCATCACCATTGGCTGAACTATCATCTGACTTTTTATCTCAGTAACTTTTTTCACCCACCCAATCCCCTTCCTTCGTTTCAACCACTAGGGAGCTTTATCATTGTCTCACTTACACTCTCATTCTACTTCCCGTGTACCTCGCAACGCCCCCTCCACTGGGGTTACACCCACATCGACGCGGAGGTTGTTGAAGAGAAGTTGGGAAGAAGGAAAAATGGCGGTTGAGAATATCCCGAGGGGGAATAACGTGTGGGGGCTTTTCGAGAGAACTGTAACCCTGACAACCTTGGAATTATCCATGCGTAAAGCCCTCGGGGCTCTACCAGCAGCCTGCTGGTTCTCATAGTTTTCGTTAAAAACTACTAGTTCAGAAGTTTATTACGGGTATGCGTTTTTTTTACTGTCGGACCTAGTTCAAAAGTTACATTCCTCGGGGGAGAGCTGCACTGGTAGAAATTTTTTGGAACTTCAGCCACAGCGGCATCTGAATTTTCGACGTGTGAATTTGAATTCAATTTCGATTGAAAACGCTCACGAAATTTTTTATTGATCTCGAAAATTTTAAAAAATTGGGCTTTTCATGGTAAACAATCTTTGATTTTTTAATGAAAGCTTGAATTTACAAATTCAAATACAATTTAATTTTTGGTAGATTGAGAATTCTGAAAAGTTGTTGCCTGAATTTTCAAAATTATTAATGTTTTTGGGCTGTATGAACCCGAAAATCGAGAATTACTTAAATATTCAATGGAAAAATATACAGAAATTTCATATAACTTTGTCGTTGTTAAAAATTTCGAACTTTTTCACTTGAAATTTCAGCACAGCGTCATCCGAATTTTCGATATTGTGAGGTTGAATTCATCTTCAAATGAAAGCGTTCGCTAAATTTCTCATTCATCTTGAAACTTGACCATCACATACAATTCCATTTTCAATAGCGTGAGAATTCCAAAAGTTATTGTCTGAATTTTCAAAATTTTCAAGGTTTTTCAGCGCCGTATGGACCTGAAAATCGAGAGTTAGGGTGGGGTAAAATGCACACTAGACTTTTTTTTTATTATTCATAACTCAGAAACAAATTGATCAATTGAGCTCAGTTTAGGTTCTTCACAAAGTAAAAGAATTGTTCTTTGTATTGAAAAAAAAAATTATTGAATTTTATGAACATTTCAAACCCTCATTAACATTTCAAAAAAAGTCAAAAGTGTCCGTTTCCCCCCCCCCCCGTGTATATTCGATAAATTAACTGATTCGTCAATCAAAAAATGTCCAGAAACTTCATGTACCCATGTCGTTAAAAATCCCAAGCTTTTCCCTGTAAATTTCAAGAGTTTTTTCTAACAGTGTGACGCCTCAAGGTGTCACTGAAGATGACACAGTTACGTCAGAGGTAAGAGGGTGATGTCAATCTAGTCGCGATATATATAGGTGAATAAGTTGAATCTACAGTGGGTAAAGGCATCACCAAGGTGGACGTTTCGCATTGGTGGATATCTATAAAGGTGAAAAATGTCATTGCAAATATATCTAGGGTCAGATACGTGGCCCAACCGAGTTGCTCCGCATGTACCCCGCGGGGTTATCGTGGCCTAGAGCCGGGTATAGACCTCTCAGGAAAACCTATAGACTTGGCTGTTTTTATGCTAATAATTTCTACCCCCGTTCGGGGGGGAATTACGAAGGTGGTGGACTGCGGGCGTTGGAGATTGAGACATTTTAAAATTTATTGTTTATTTTTGGTGGTTAAGAGGGACGAGGTTGGAGACCACTAGGTGGAGGTGCTCTCTTTCTTCGGGGGTTTGGTATTTAACGCGCACTCTGGGGCGCCCGGTGGATCCGCCCGACACGTCATCCTGATCAATCTGCTTCAGGGACATGTTCTCAGAGTTCTCGGGGTGGCGGTGGAGAGGGAGCGGTTCCTTTAAACACGCCACGCCCTTTTTCGCCGATAACTGGGTGTAATGCACGCAGTCACCCCCGTTTTTTCATTCATCTTTGGGGATGTGATTCATTTAATTGTGATTCGTTTAATTGAAACTAATCACGTGAGTTTAGTCATGACTTGAAATTATTTGTACACCCCTGAATTAGTTTCAGCTTCATCACATTATTGTCATCATCAGTCATGACGTGAAATTGAGAGGAAATATTTGGAGTAATAATTCCATTGGGGAATACAAAGCGATTCAATCGCTCTCTTTGAAGAAATGTTTTGGTCCTGAGAATTAATTTTATTTCTGACACGAAATGAATTCAAACGATTCACGAAACGAAATATCTGTTAACTATTAACTAATGGCTTTAATAGTTGAGAAGGTTCGAATACACGAAATGACGATTGTAGAGAAAAAAAATATTTCGACACGAGGTGTGGTGAGATAAGAAGGCGTCTTCGATTCTCTCGTTATCGCTGGACTCTGGGCTCCTGTTTTGTTCTACTCTCCATTCTCATTCCTCTCCCTCAACTTCTCGAGAAACCGAACTCGAGAGAAAACAGATTAGCCCCCCCCCCCGTCTACCACCCTTCTCATTTCCAAGAATGGTATTGCAATGAAGAGATGAATTCCTTTCTCTGTCATCAGCACGAAAATATTGACTCAAAACAATTCTCAATTTCCCGGATTTATCTCAATATCGATCTTCTTTGTTGTTACGATATGGCTATTCTCAGAAAATTCCACCACGAGAAAACAACTTTCAACATAATTGAGAATGAAATAACAAATGAATTAATTTGATGTTTCAACCAATTGGATCATTTGTTTTCAAAGCTGAATGAAGGAGGTCAGAGTCAGATGGGATTTCATCACACACCTCAAGGTACCTCGCTATCCAATCGAAATCGCGGGATGAATCACGCATCGGAGAATTGATGATCACCCGATCACGTTTATCAATACCAATAAAAAGTAAAAATACCACAAGCCAAGATTGATCTGTGTCTCATCGAACGCACCGCCCGAGCAATTTATAACTGATAAAAACTCACCTTTTGCGGAGCAATCCATGCCGGTTTGTCACCCGGGGGTCATTTAATCCACACGTCCATGTCACCATAAGTTCGTGACGTCAGTTGAAAAAATCTCAATGAAAAACCAATCACAAGACAATTCACTCCGAAGAACCACTCAAATCTTCACCTTTAAATCCCCCCCCAGATCACAGTAGAATGACTCGGGGGAAAAAAATTAAAGTCCACAGCACAGAGTTAAAATACGGTGAGTCTAGTCTCTCGAGGGACTCGTCAACGAGAAAAGGAGGCAATTTCACAAGGCACTTTATCCCAATTGTCCAAACATTTCGGAGCACACCGACTTTAGTGGTTAAAATCCAGTGGTGAAATGCGGGAGAATATTGTTATTACACCGAAACAAAAAAAAATTGTGCGATGATGTTGAGCGCACGACTCGCCGCAGTGAAGTGACTCCGGTGGCTCTGACAATTTCTCTCAACCTGCCTTTGGCTTCGGGCCCTCATCATCTCCCTACCCAGGTTGTCTTTCGTCTCCCTGGGTTTTATCCCCACCTCTCGCTGGCCACACTTTACCACCACCACCGGCAGTTTGGGTACAGTCTCCCGGAGATATTCTGCTGGGGTAGAGCCACTGGCTCACCACCCCCACCACACCGGCACAGTTTAACCATCGAGTGCTCCTGCTGCGTCGAGTAGTGATGGCCCGGTGGGCTCTTTCAAGCCACCCCCACCCTGATACCTGGTGGATCCAGCAGCAGCATCGGAGCGGTGGCCTATACCTTCTTGCACATTGGGCTTGTGTGTGGGCAGACACTCGCGTGTGTGTGTGTGCGGGTGATGAGGGGGATTTTTCGTTTGTGTGTGCGACAGCAATACACGTTACCCTAGCAGACCACGTATCCCTATCGTATGTTTCCATATATTTTTCAGGCTATCTCACTGTCTCTGTTCTCCTTCGTCTTCTATCTTTATCAATGTCCTCCTTAACATCGACCCGGGACTGTCAGACGTCGAAGGGTACATTTCTCTCGGCGTGTCACATTTTTTTTTCTCAATATCTCCGAATATCATTATTCTCGGTGGTGGTTGAGGTGGTGAAAAGGGGGAACTCGAGGAATAGTTGATGATGAATTCGGGGGCGAAATGGTAAAATAGGATAAGTGCAGTTTTTTTGGATAATTTTTCTATTGTTTTCATCGAAAGTTCTCGAGAACGCGGGCAAATTTTTGGAGTCTCCTGAAGAAGTTCATTGTTTGCAGTTATTAGTTTACCACTTCGCTGCCGAATTGGAAATGGTCTGAAGTTGATGGCGAGGGTGGAATTGTTTTGGGGAACTCTCAGTCGCTGTGGAAAGTCAACGAAATTGAGCTTTTCATGTTGAGCGGTTAAGGGTATATCAATAGAAGCGTGAGTTTTCAAACTCACTGGAAATTGAATGGTATATTCGATTGAATTCTCAATATTGACAGTAGATTGACAACTCCGAACAATAATTGTCTCAGTTTTTGATGTTTCCTGATTGTTATATTTTCTGAAATTTAAATTTTGTTTTCTCAATGTCTTCGAACAACTAATCTCTTCTCATTATTTTATTATTAGTTGACGAAAACATGAGATTTCATGGGTAGTCTGAAGTCTTAAAGCCCCGAATTTATATTTGATTTAGGGTCAAATCGTTCATGAAAATTCTGATTCATCTTGAAAGTTCAATGAAATTGAGCTTTTTGTGTTGAGCGGTTAATAATATTTAAATGGAAGCGTGAGTTTTCAAACGCATTCTGGAAAATGAACATTACATTCGACTGAATTTGATAATTTTCATTGTTGTATGGACCTGTAAATTGCAATGTTATTGAATATTTCAGAAATTGTACCATTTTTTCTCAATATTTTTAAAAAATTCATCTCTTGTCTCATTATTTTAATATGAGGTGATGTAAACATGGGATTTAATGGACAGTTTAAATGCTTAATGCTCCGAATTTGCATTTGATTTAGACTCAAATCGTCCATGGAAATTTTTATTCATATTGAAAGTTCAATGAAACTGAGCTTTTCAGGTTCAACGGTTATTGATATTTCAATGAAAGCCTGAGTTTTCTAACTCGTTTAGAAAATTGAACATTACATTCAATTGAATTATCAACAGATTGACAATTCAGAACAATATTAGCCTGAATTTTCCAGTAACTCGATTGAGAAATGGGTTATTATGGGTTATTTTGCCATAATTACTAATGACAAAATTAATTCAAATTGTTAGTGAAGTAGTAGTAAATATATTTGACAAAATACATTGACATTTCAGTGTAAATACCGCAATGAACAACTCAATTCATCAATCTAATCTATCACTTGTGTTATTTCAATTGAAAAATCATGATGAAAAAATCCTCCGCGAAATTGAAACTGCAAAAGACAGAGAAAATAAAAATAAGGAAGCACTTCACACATGTTAAACAAACGAGAATCATCCACCGAATGCGGTAAAACTCGGACACACAACAAATCACGCTCCTTCCGTCTGGCTGAGTTGTTGAGGGCCTTATCATATTAATCAATAATTATCCCAGTGCATTACATGAACACTGAGGCACGCGTACGATGTTGGGTGAGAGTAGTGAAAACTTATTAGCGGTCTAATGCTTCTCCTATTGTGCGAATGTTAACACATTTCTGTTGTTATATGTATCTCGGAGATATGCCCACAGCCGTCTCGTTAAATTCATGAGCCAGGATATATCTGTATTCGTAATTAATCGATTATTATTTCGAAATTACCCCCTTTTACAATGGGAAAGCACTGGTGCTATTGCAATAGTTATTGCGTGTTACACGTAATGAAATTGAAATGATTGAATTTAGAGAAACGATTCAGAGTTGAATGAAAGAAATCAATTATTTCGTCTTTATTAATTCATTTTGGTATTCAATCGACGGAAATTTGCAGTATTATTTTTGTAAATTTCACTTCCCCTCGTACAATAAAATTGAAATAATTGAATTTAGAGGAACAATTCAGAGTTGAATGAAAGAAAAAAATCATTTCGTCTGTATTAATTCATTCTCATATTCAGCCAAAGGAAATTTACAACATAATGTTTGTAAATTGAATTTAGATGAAAAATTCAAAGTGGAATTAAAGAAAACAATTATTTCGCCTTTATTAATTCATTCTCATTCAATCGAAAGAATTTTGTATCATTCTGTTAGTAAATTTCCATTTTCCCCGTACCTCGACGAGAAAAGTCATAAAACAGTAAAAATGTATTGGCAATAAAACGTCCACTGCAATCCCTTGAGTGCTCGGGGTTTTTTTCCTCTCCAAACGTGCTTTACCTGCCCAAACCGTACCCTCCCCCCAGCGCTTATTGACCCAAATTCCCGTCGAGTTTGCAACACAACTTATTACTCCTCAATAATAACCATTTATTGACCCAATTAATTCTCTGAATTTCGGTCTACGCCGTGACAAAAATGAATTACTACTCTCGCAGAATACATTTTGAGAATTCCCAACGGATTATAAGGGTTTGGACATTGTTCTCTGGACCCGCTTGAGTCATTCGGTGTCCGTATCTACCTGAAGATGACCCGCGATGACAAACGCCTGGACAAAGAGGAAGTCATCCCCGGAGTCACTGGATGGATATGCGTGAGGCGCGAAAGTTGTAACTTATGGCGAATTTTTCTACTTTATTCAATTATGAAACAGCCGGAGAGATAAAACATCGTGAAGGTTCTTCAGGGGGTTCATGGTGAATAGAATGATACCTGGGGCATACCTGGACGCCCATGCGCATATTAATTGAAATTGACCTGGCGCCTGCAGATGCATCAGAATGGGTCCAAAGGGTGCCTCATCCCCCTTTGAGTATTCCTGACCGTATGTTTTTGGTCATTAGATTTAGCAAAAACTGAATAACATAAATAATTGTTAAGACACTCGAGTCTCAACGGTTCGGCTGCTTACCTGAGCCCAAGGGTCTCGTGTATTTGGACACTGGGGCGGTGGAGATGAAAATAAAACCGAATTTGCATCAGCATTTTGTCTTCATGTTCAGTTGGTTGGGGAGACCGGGGCAAAATGGTCAGTGGGCTAAATGAAATCCCTGTCAAATTTGAGATTTTGCACAACTGATTGATTTTCCTACAGTTACTGATGACATACCCCGTTGTTAGTAGATTTAAAGTAGTATAAACATAACTCAGATTTCAAAGATTACTATCTGAAAAAATTGTAAACGGAAGTTAATAAGAATAGAAGCATTCTGGTTAAAATTTCAGCATTAAGACAAGACTTTCTCAACTTATTAGAATTTTCTACGAAAAAATGAATATTTAGGGTTAAATTACGCTGAATTTCCAATTAATTAAAAATTCAAGATTATATTTACCGAAATTTTCTTGATTTCTGTCAAGTTTCAGGGAATAATTGAACTTACATTCGCAGTTCTCATTGATTTTCCCATGAGATTCTGAATTTTCAATGAAGACATTTTTTTTAACTTCACTGGAACTAAAATGTGATAAAAATTCCCGGAAAGTGTATCGGAAATTTACAACCAAAAAATTTTCAAGAGTACAAAAAAAATCGAGTTATGATGAACAAAAATTCATAATTATACTTGTATGATCTGTTACACGACGTTACATCGAAGAAAACACTGGACTCATTTGTCTCGTTGAAAAAAAAAAAAAATACAGAGGCGTCTCATTTTGCCCCGGTCTCCTCTAATCTTATTGTCTCGACTGAGATGTCTCCGGATCTTCAGACGCGACTGTCGGAGCCGATCACGGAGACGTGGCTCACGTCGGGTTTCCCGAGAAGTTCATCAGAGCTAAATCGATCGCGTATACACTGTTACCGCCAAACTGGGACCCTAAATAGCCAAAGCCATAGGAGAGAACATGGTAAGTTTTATGGCCCGTAAGGATTCGCCTTCTTGACGCCCTGATTGCGGATTAGCACCACTCACTGACTGTCCTCTGGGTACCTCCCGTTGTGCCCTCTTTGGTATCCATACTTTTCGTTCTCAACCACTCGTTAATCCCCTCTATTGCATGCCTGGAGAGTTTATTATGGCAGGTAATATTTTCTGGAGTGAGTGCTGTCGTTTTCGGTTTTTAGGCCTTTCACGAATCTCTCATTGTTGCAGAGAAATAAATTTCGGGGTTCGGGAAGAATACTTCTCTGGAATTTTTTTTCTTTCATCTTGAAAAATTATGGCAGTTATTATTTTCTGGAGTGAGTGCTGACGTTTTGGGTTTTTAAGCTTTTCCCAAATTTCTCAGTTTTGCAGACATTTTTTTTCTGGTTTTTAAGGGTTTGAGGGTCAATCGTGTTTTAAAAATGTTATACGCTGATTTTACCATTAACCCTTAACTAGTTGCGCTTTTCGAGCATCTCACTTGCTCTACAGTGGCGACCTATAGGCTGCGTATGGTTTGCCGGGGGTTCCCTCGCGATGCGACCAATTAAAGCTTAATTTCAATGGAATTAGTTCATATTCATGATTGAAATTGATGAAATCAAGAAAATTCAACATTGAATATGGATTTCCTCGAATAATAATTAGAAGAAAATTAAAATTTCATGACAAGTTCAACTTCCACCGAAATTTCAATGGAATTCAAAAGTGTTTTAGCAGCGAAAAAGATGAAAATTCCTCAGTCTCCTTGAATTTTCAGTTGATTGAAAATTTATGAATATATCTCCCTGAAGTTTCCAGATTTTTGTCAACTTTTCTGAAATAATTGAGTGAAAATTTAGTTTTCATTGAATTTTCCATCAAATTATGAATTTGCAGTAACGAAATTTCATGAAATTTCAGTGAAACTGACATTTGATCAAAATTAACAGTTTAACGCTTAATGTATTTTTCAACGATAAAAATCTATTTTTTTCACTATTCAGAATTTTGTTTTGTGCTCTTATTTGGAACCGGATCTCGTGACACTTGAGGTTCCTGTGGTTTCGAAAAATCACTGCATTTTGATTCTCCTCAAGGTTTTGTCAAATAGTCAATGATGTTTGTACATTGAAAACCATAGTTCGTATCAGCCGAGATAATAGGTATTTAGATCAATGTCTGTGAGTTTTTACGACTACAGTATCAATCGATCGATAAGACTTGTACACACATCCGGAGGTCTTGACTCAAGAAACAGTAATTAGTGGTAAATGAGCTTGAGATTATCACTCTCCTCTCGTTTAGAAAATTCCGTAGATGACAAAGTGAATAATTAGAGAGATTTTTAGTAGTCAATGAGTCGTTTTTGGACGATCCTATCTCGCCTAATGTGTCGTCTTGGACATTCTTTCGATTTTTACATTCATGAGGCTGTTATTGGGATATTTTGGTAATTGTGGACATTATAAAGACGTTAGGGTCCACTCATCTGGGGAATTTTGGCTTGAATATTCCGGGTGAGGTCATTGTTCTGGGCTCCTCGGGAACATAATAAGAGGAATATAATAAGTGCCACAAAGGGGAGGTGTTTGCTCTATTCTCCCTGTGGGGCGCATGACACTCGGCTGTTTCTGTACGCAGGTACCTGGCAGATTCAATGCCTCTATCTTTCTTTTTTATGAATCATGCGACATTTCGCAGAAGAGGATATCTCAGTTCTAGTGCCTGTGTACTGAGAAGAGAGTACTCTAGAATCGTTTTTTGAGATTAGATAAAAAATATTTGATGACAATTTGCGACTACACGGAGAGAAAAGGTGGAAAAAATAGCAAAGGAGTCAAGTAATTCAGTAGCGAAGTGGTCAAACAGTTTAAGTCAATTTAGTCTTTAGTTGAGTTTTCCAGAAATATCTCCGAATTTAAGGGGGATTGCGAAATTTTCATAATGACCTTTTTTGTAGAGCGAATTGAGTGCTATTAAAAAGGTTATGAGAAAAATTTTGCTATCTCCCTTAGATTTCAAGATATTCATTGAAAACTGGCCAATTGCCAAAATCGACTCAAACCGTTTGACAACTTCGCTACTGAATTGTAGATCGGGGCAAAAAATGCGAGATGAATGCACGGAGAGAAATGTTGGATAAAAATTGCCTAGAATATCGTGGGAAATTTGGAGTGGAGTGAAATGTAATAGAGTACTTGAACGATTTTTTTCAATTTTCGAATCTCAAGTTTATCCTAAATAATTCAGTTTTCATTCACGAACGGTCGAAATATTGCTCATTAATTAATCATTAATCGTTGAAAGTCGAAGATTTCAAACGCTTTGAAATCGCTAATGACGTCACACAAACGGTCAAGCTCTGTACCAATCACAGAGTGACTCGGGCCGACCTAACCCAATCTTGAGGTGCGCCTCGGCCAATGGAGGACGACAACTCCCCACTCCCATCACACTCGACCAACGAAACATTACCCCACCGTCTTCGTGACGTCATGACCGAACAATTGCTCTCAAAAACGACTGATTTTGTATTAATTATCATAAGTTATCAAGGCAATATTTCTCCATAATTTTCGTTTTTCCGTTTAGCTGTCCCCATGTTATGAAGAATGTGTGAATTCCCTATTCAATGAAAGAATACCTGTTTGTAGAGGATATTTTATCTCCGTGCATTTTGTACTTTCGTATAATAACACTTGCCGAAAAATTTTCTGGATAATTTTTCTCCGTTTCTCTCCTAGCATTTTGCGAATCTAAAATACAGGAAAAATTGTAATTGTGAGGGAAAAATGAACGACAACAGTTAATTCTCGATTCATCGGTCTTATCATCTTGGCCTCGCGTTCGCAGCGAAAATTAAGACGGAATATTGTCTACTCGTCTGACCATTACGAGCGCATGCTTGTTTGCCTGGGGAGTCATGTAATGACTCGGAGCGATAAGTACATGAGGTTGTCCGCATGTGCCTCCCGTACGTCTTGTTTCGTTACAATTTTTCTTCGAGTTTATATTTCCCATAGTGACAACTTTACGATGTCCTCAATATCAAGGAAAAACTCGTAACTGCATGGCTAATTTTTCAAAGTAAATATTGCAGATAAAATGTGGTTAATTTTTTTCTCTCTGTTTGTAAGTCAGAAACGTTTTCTAAAGGCTATTAAAATCGATTTTTAGATCTATTTTAATGAGAAAATAAAACTCCACGTTTTTCATTATTTGTTGGAAGCCTAATTATGTCGAAATGGTGTATTTTCATTTGTAACTCAATGCTCGTTCTTCAGAATGAAAAATTTGGTGGATATGAGAATTGGATGGATTCAATTTTCAGCTGAGACATTGAAAATTTATGAGGAATTCTAGAGACGAGAGCAGACGTGATGCTGGATTGTCAATAAACTGAAAAAGGGGACTGATAACTCGGCGATTAGATCGCCTTTTATTTACCTCCTCGCAGCCCTCACCCATGTTTGATCAGTGATGTCAGAGTACCCTGGTCCATCCGGTTTCTTTTCAGAAACAGTCCAAAGTATTTTATTCTTTTCCCCAGAATGTTGAAAAGAAGAGAAAATACACCGAGATAATCTCCGTCCAGAATATCAACATTTTTTTGACTATTGTCTTGCTGTTCAGGTGCTTAACAGAGTAGATAACGGAGACCACCGGGGCACTGGGAAAATAAGTCGAATCATGCTCAATTCATAATTTTTCATGAATTTGGAGATTTTGAATTTGCAAGGGGGAACAGGAATTAATCAAACTTTCAGTTCATTTTTGAGGGATTCTGAGCATTGATAATTTCATCATAATTTCGATGGATGATTTTTAATGTGAAAATTGATTGTTCATAAATTTTACGATGAATGCAATTGTAATTGCATTCATATAACACGTCATACGTAAAAAAAAGATTTTGGTTCATTCGTTTCTCCTAAGGAATCACTTGTTCGTTGTTTGGTCGTCCAAAAACACTGCCCTCATCTGGAATAATTGCAATCTTTGACTATTTTCTTTCAATTGATTATCAATTAATTGAAAAAAAAAGAAAATTCGTGCAATTATTCAGGATAACTGTCATCTTCAACTATTTTCTTTTAAATAAGGCTTTACGCAAATGCGTTTCAGCGAAAAAAAAATCTAAAAATTCTTAAACTCATTATGCAAAATAAATATTGCATTCAATTGAATTTTCGATAAATTAAGAAATCAGGATAAGAAGATGGAAGATTGCAATTTAATTGATTATTCCAAAAATGTACTGATTTTTCAATAACAAAATTCATAAAAATGTTGTGTTTTGTTTGAAATTTCAGTTTTATTTTTTCAATGTTATCTTTTCTTTGCAAAATGAAGAAATCAGAAGCAAAAAGATTGAAAACCAAAATCCTCAAAAAAAATCGTTAACTTCGGCTTAAGGCTTTCTGCAGATGGGTTTCGACGGCAAAAAAAATGTCAAAAACTCTCAAACAATTCCTCGCATAATTTCCTTCGCCTCGACATTCGCGGAGTTGAATTGACCCACTTGGTGATTTCGGCCTGTCGTTTTTGTTCCACAAGAAATGTTTCGTGCACGCACGTTACGATCACCGGTATATGGGTGTCGCTGAGAGAAAGAGGGCCTCGGGGGGGAGGAGGGTGAGGAGGAAAAGGGGGTGGAGACGGAGGGAAACATGTGAATAGTGTGCGCGACACACGCGGAAGAGCTGTAATACGAAGGTTGCATACGAAAGAGACCAATAGGTATCTCACGGGGCCACTCGTGTGGGTGTATCACTGGCGCGTTCGAAATGTAGGTTATCCGTTATAGTATCAACGGGCGATTGGACGTGCATACGTTTGCTACTGCCATGTTAAAAGTACTTTAATAAGCCCCCTGTACTTCACCAGTGCACGGCAGAAAATATTTTCCCCATCTCCTGTCACAAGTTGGGAATTTTAAAATTCGGGGGAACGAGAGTTGGGAAAATTCGGGGAGAATATTCCCGGGTTTGAATGGGGCAGTATACATTGCTTTCCTCTTAATTGGTTCAAGGCGTTCATGTGGAATAGACCCGAGAGCCAAACAGATGTCTGTCGGCTTTGGGTAAATATACCTGTGCCCTAGCGCCTTCCGTCTCTCTCCAATGCATTATATCCTCATCATAAAGTAGGGATGGAACATACCCCATGATGGGGTGTACAGTAATAATGCTGTAGGTATGCTAATGTCACTTTTACATTCAATGCGAGAATCTCTGGGGCTTTAGAAACATTTTGAGAGATGAAGTTGGGAGAAATTCTGGGAGAATGCTGGAGGCGGGGGACCACATGGACACGTTTGACTCTTGAAAGGTTAATCCCTCATTGGATTGCTTGTAAAGTGGGATAATTTTGCTTCCGAATGGATGCTTTGTTACCGTTGGTTCTTACGGTCTTCTAATTTTCACTGGAAACGATGGGGAATTTTGTCAAATGCGAAGAGGTGATGGTTTTAGAGAATGTTATGAAATGTTTAATGTTATGAAATATGTGTATGTGCAGATTTTTCGTAAACTTTTCATAAATATTCACGGAAAAAAGAGTAAAGTCGAAGATGAAAAACTAAAATTTCAGCTCAATTGATCAAATATTTTTTTATAAACAGCAATTTTTTTTAATCTTCAAATGTGAATGTTTCCTTGGATTCATAGAAAACAGGGATAATTTTGCTTCCGAGTGGAGGCTTTATAATCGTTGATTCTTACAATTTTCTAATTTTCCCCGGAAATGATGTAGAATTTCATGAAAGACGAAGATATAATTTTTTTAGAAAATGTTTCGACATGTTAAATGTTATAAAATGTGTATTTCCGTATATATGCGCATATTTTTAAACCTTTCATAAATCTTCACGTCCTTTTTGACACACAGTAAATTCTCCAATTTCCTTTCTCAACATTTTAAAAACTAAGCGACTAAATCGAATTGTCCTCCGATCAAAATATTCCTTATAATAATATCTGTCAAATTGATCCTCAATTGAACAGTCCATAATACGGGTAACACGTGGAATAAACATCAAAAATTTTGCCCACTAGTTACTGCTATTGAGTCGCACTTATTTTTCCCCCAAAACGTCCAATAATTCCGCTGCGTAACAAGCCTAACCCAAGATCACTTCAAAAAACAGTTCCTCAATTGAAAAAAAAACGAATTGTCCATTCTGCCCCACCCTCCCCCAATCCTTCGATTGAAATGTTTTGTTATAGAATATTCTCCAACATAAAGATGATTCTGAAGATGCATCACGCATCTCTCCGCCTTTTATTTCTCCTCTCGCATACCTCATCAATAGTCAACTCTCGCACAGGTCCAAGTCTCTTCTCCAGATGAAGGGAAAAAAACCCATTGAAAATAATAATAAAAATAAACCGAGTGTCTCACATAGA
Source organism: Diachasma alloeum (assembly GCF_001412515.2). Lineage (NCBI taxonomy): Eukaryota > Metazoa > Arthropoda > Insecta > Hymenoptera > Braconidae > Diachasma > Diachasma alloeum. Next base: position 2,613,775 of record NW_021680349.1, read on the forward strand.
ACAAACGCACGTACATCCAATTCACTTGGTTATGTGTAAGAGACGTCGTCTGGCTTTTATAGTTCTTCTTTATTCTTTTTAACATTTTTATACAGCCACGGGATATAGACACGAGTTGCTGGGAGGCTGCGGACGTGGGAGACAGGTAGCTCACTTCCGGTCGGTCTGGCTACGGGCTATTGTACACATCCTCAACGCAACGCTGTTGTGTATCAGTACCTCTGTACTCACTTTTAGGGCCCAATGCCACCAGCGAAATGCCATTACGAGTCTTTGAAATCTGGATTCAAGTCCCTTTTGTCATTGTTTTCTTTCATTGGATTTTTTTTCTCTTGTTCATTATGTGATGACATATGGATGAGGCAACAGATAGTTTGTAGGACTGTGGGGGATTATTAAATGCTGGGGAAAGGAGTATGAAAGGACGCTTCTTGACTTCTTGGTGGAGTCTGGGACGTTGAGAGGAGGCAGGTGGTATGCACAACGCGATGGGCGGAGGGGTATTCTATCTGCTCCATGGGCTGGGAGATTATTTCGGTTTTTTGGATCATCGGGAAATAGGTGAAAGTCAAGGATATTTCGGTTTTTTGGTTACTTTCTCTCATTTAAGCTCCATTTGACGCTAGACTACTGGACGGAACAGTTTTTAATTGTTTGTTTTTTTTCAAACTTTGAAGACTTCAATTTTATTCTCCACTTTGGATTGTTTGGGAAGATTTTTTTAATCTGAAACAAGTGGGGAATTCTATTTTTTGGGGAAAATTGAGAGTTAGAAGTTAAATTGAAATTTCATGGGCAGTTGAATAGAAACTTTTTAATTTTTCTGGTTTCTATCAATTTTTATGGAATAATTCAACTCAAATGTACTGTTTCCATTGATTCTTTTTCAGGTTATGAATTTCTAATGACGAAATTCCTTGAAATTTCAGTGGAACTGCAGGAAATCTTGAACAGTGCATAAAATAATTTAGAAATCAGCATTTTTTTGTCAGTAATTTATGAACAATCAATTTTGCATCCTCAGAATAATTTTCGTAATTCTATTTGAACCCGGCTGCACCCAGCCCAGACGAAAAATCCTCAGTTAAGTATCGAAATAAATAAAAATAATCTACCGATCAATTTTGATCGAAAGTTCATCGAAGGTATTTCACCAAAAAACGTGGTGAATCGATATATCATCACGATTCGACTATAATACCACTCAGTATGAAGTATTTCGTCAATATTCACGACCGAATGGTTCAAAGAAAACATTCTACGCCAAATTTCTAAAATTGTCTGAATGTAAAATAAATTTACTTCACTCATATATTTATTCAATTATTTATTTCACAAACAGGGCTTGGTGCAACCGGCCCGTAGGAATATTCATAAAATACACATCTTCATATATATTTTTTATATTTTCCATTCCTATTTCTTGTAGTTTAGGTCAGTAAAGAACAGAGACCATTTTTTCTCTTGAATTTAAAATACACTGTTAGAAAATTCCTCCTGAAATATCAAGTAAAAAATCTTGAAATTTTTAACAATTACTCATTAACCCGAAATTTTCATGTATTTTGTTACTGAAAAATCAGTTGAATTATGGAGTATTCACTGGACTTGCAGTTTCCAGGTCCAAATGATAATGAAAACGATTGAATAATTAAAAAATTCAGGCAACAATTTCACTGAATTGACGTGAAAAAATATAACGTTTTTGCGTTTTGTCATTATTTAATGACTGACGAAATTTTAAGGTGGTGCGAACATTTTCCTGCGTTTTCTCTAAACTTTTAAAAAGAATCACAAAACTGTAGAAAAAACGCATGAAAATTATCGCACCACTACGCAACTTCGTGAGCCATTAAAGAATGACAAACCACAAAATCGTTATATTTTTTCACGTCACTCCCATCGATAATTTGCCAGAAAAATGAAAACAACGTCAATTTTGGCTAAAAGGGTGTCGAACATCCTTAAGGTTCAAAAAAAAATCCAACAGTGTAGATTTACAATACATTAACAATGCTTCCACCGGAGAATGACGGGTTTCATGCGTATCTATAATGCCACCTTCCCCCCGATCCATTGCTGCACGCTGCGCGCCAACGTGGGAAGCCCACAGCGCGAGAAGTAACATGGTATTATGCATGTGCTAGTGAGAGGGAGATACGAGCGAGATGTGAATTCCTATCTTATCGTTATTCCGTATAAACCCCAACGTTTTGATACCGGGAAATTGATTTTATCGAGGAGTTTGTCATGGATTCGCTTCTGGGAATTGAGGTGGGATGAATGGACTAGCCCGAATCTCACATTTTTTTCGCTTCTCGTGAAAATGTGGCAAATACTTCAAACAGTGATTCACATATTATTCTCGAATTTACGGATTCAATACGGGAACTAGAGTTGACTGGTCACAGCCGGTAATTCTCCAACATTATTATCTCAAGAATGATGAGGCAACTCTTTCGATCAGATGACAAAGGTGTGTTTCGATTCCACCGGTCTCAGAGAGAGATAATTCCTCGCTGTTGCTATACAGTGTATACACAGGTGCTCTCAGGCGAGAAACGACGGTGACTGCCTCGTGCAGATGCTGGGGCGCGTCTCTATAGAGACAAGGAGAGAACACCAAGCGAGACGGACCAAGAGAGTGTGCGTTATCTCCCCGAAAAATAAAAAAATGAAAAAAAACGCTGAAGAAGAATACCTGAGATGAAACGGAAAAATTCGAGCTCATAAAAACCAGAATGCCATGGAATCCGTGGAATACAAAACGCATATTTATCCCGTTCTCATTTTTTTTTGTTCGTTTATTTGGGATCAGAATTCATGGCCAACATCGACAGGTATTTATTTGGCATTTACGTTCGTGTCCTTGGATTTTTCACCGAGAAAAGAGGGAAATATAAAATTATGCGGTTGGGTATGGCGAGCAGCATCCCTCGTGAACTGTCATATGCGGCTTTGTGGGCACGTGCGGAATAAAAAAAGGTCGAAAGTAAGTGAACGAAGGCGCGCGCGAGCGAGCGAGCAGGTTGCCCAGTAGGCGACAGGTGCTCGTGTAGCTGCACCAGCAAACGCCACTTCTGTCGTTTATTTCATTTTATTTTATTTTTTCCTTCGAATGAAAGTGCCGCCACAGCAGTAGAGTATCTGATATCGAACGATTTTCATGGTAAAAAAATGAGAACAATGAGTGGGGAAGAGAGATAACGAAATGTCGAGAGCTAATGATAATATTACGAATTTATTTCCTGTTTTATTTTCCGGTATTTTCGTTTGGGCCAGTGCGGATGGAGTTTTTCCCCACTCTCTGTACGTCCTCGAGATTCTCTCGGGAGAAGGAAGACTCGAAACAATGAGCCAAGCTCAGCCTCGACTAACTGCTCAACAGACCATGAAGATGCAATAATTTGTGCGCGCTCTCCTTCGAGGAAACGAAGCATGAGCTAACCTGAAGAATGGGAAAACACTTTTAACTTACGGGGGAACACTCACACCACCGTTCATTTTTCATCGTTGGATTACAGTCTAATGGATTCTTTATTCGCGCTGTTTTTTTTTATCGGTTTTCGTCATCAGTCATCAACGAACCATGCTGGGATGCGTGAAAACTGTTCTTTGGGATTATCGACACGGATACATGATTTAAAAATATGAAGCGAAGGGGGGGAGGGCATTTGATGACACGATTTAGCGTAAAAAAATGCGGTAGAAAAATTGAATTCAGTAGGGAAGCGATAAAATGGTTTAAGTTGGTTTTGACTATTGGCCCTTTTCTCAATGAATACCTTGGAATCTAAGGGAGATAGCAAAATTTTTATTATGACCTTTTTTGCAGGGCGAATTGAAGGCTACAAAAAAGGTCATTACAAAAATTTTGTTATCTCCCTTAGATTCAGAGATATTCGCGAACTTCAGTTTTACCGCTTTGCTAGCATCACGCAAAAATTTAATGTTTGCAAGTCAATCTGTTCCACTCCATCGCATATTCTCACGCGAAACATATAGTTTTTTCTCTCAGTGTGGGAATTTTTGTTAAATGACAGTTCCCCTGAAATTTGAAGGAAATTTGTAATTGAAAATTCACAATTTGATGAAAATATTAATGGAAACTGAAAATATATATTTCTGTATACAGAAATTTCACGTAACTCTACCGTTGTTAAAAATATCAATCTGTTTCCCTTCAAATTTCACGAGTAATTTTCCAACAGTGCACTGATAGAACGGATTAATTATTGTTAACGCGTGGATTTGGTCGAAGACGGGAGTCTATTCGGTCTCACCAAATGTTCATTCGTAAATAGTTAAAAAATGCACATTTGAAGGGCCTTGCCTGACTCCATTTTCACCTTTCAAGTGAACCATTCGTTAACTGTTAACGAATATTCATTTGGTCACATTCAACTCCCCCATTCGTTAATACTTAACGAATCTCATTTGAAGTAAATGAATCAGTCTATCAGTGCGTGTAGAGTCCGGCTACAAATTCCCGAATGGTCACCCGAGTCGAATAATTGGACCTGACAAGTTCTACTTAGGTCTTTCCGTTCAGAACTGGATAGGTCTTGGGAAGCCTCTTCCCAAGTGCTTCCGAGACCTTTCTACCTCTGGTTATGTCCCATTTCAGCACTTGTTAGGTGTAAGCAGGACTTGTATTCAGACTTTCCAAATCCTTGCCGGTCCCCGTAATTCTATGGGCCTATATTAAATCTGCGTTCATATCCCTGTTTACTCATGCGTTATTGAAATAAAAAATGCAATTATTGTTTTTTTTTAATCTCGAAAATCGACATTTCACGAGAGGGTGGAGGAGAGATGCATGTATGTGGAGACTTGACATTTTTACCCAACAAGGGGAGAAGGTAGCAGAATCTATTCTAGCCACTCTTGTCCCTACGCTTGCATGCATTATCCAAATAAAAAATGAAAGTGTTAACAAATCTGACCATTGTTCCAAGTAAAAACCGAAAATCTGACCCTGTGGCCCCCAGTTAATTATTATTTTTTTCAGTTTTCACTTTTTCCACATACTTTTGAGAGTTCTGAATAGGCCCTCGCTTAAATAGTTGGAATCAACGTTCACCCGGCTAAAAAATTCGATTTTGGCGAAAATCCACTTGCCCCGGAAAACCCGAAAATCTGACCCTTTGGCTGGGGCCAAAAAAAACGGTTTCTCAGTTTTCACTTTTTCCACATACTTTTGACAGTTCTGACTAGCCCGGCGCTTAAATAGTTGGAATCAACGGTCACCCGGCTAATAAATTCGATTTTGGCGAAAGTCGACTTGCCCCGGAAAACCCGAAAATCTGAGCCTTTGGCTAGGGCCAAAAAAAACGGTTTCTCAGTTTTCACTCTGGAAAAACAGAAAATCTGACCTTTGACTCGGGGTGAAAGAAAAATTTTATTTCGACTTTTGTCGCGCCCTCGGGGGTTTCATTGGCATCAGAATTGTTAGAAAATACAGAATCAACTTTCACTTGGCGAAAAAATTCAATTTTGGCGAAAATCGACTTTCACCCTTGACCCACGTGAAAATGAAAAATTTTTTTTCCCCTTTTCTGTCACCTCCGAGGGTTTCATTGGCATCAGGGGGTCAATAAATACAGAATCAACGTTCACTATTTTTTATTTAAACACCGCCTGCAAACGGGGAGATGAGGGTGGCTAAAATATATTCTGCAACCCTGTCTCTTCGTTGGCTACAAGTTTCAACCCTCCGCATACATGCCTTCCCCTTCACCCGCTCGTAAAATCACGCGTTCTCGGTAGCATCGAGGAGGACTTCTCCGGACCGAAAAGAACTGAGGATTCGAAAGGTCTCTGGAAAAGTACGTCGCAGAACTGATTAGGACTTACCAGGTCCATCTAGGCCTGGAGAGATCTTGAAAGACCTGTGTACGTCCAATCAGAACCAAATCCTCAACCGGCACACACAAAATAAAATTGGCGGACAAGTTTCAATTCAACTCCGTACGATGGATTCTCGAAAGTGCCTAGCAACAGTTCCATCTCAGTATTAAAAATACCACAAAATGAATCGAACAAATCTTCTGCGCAGTATGCAGCAAACGACTCCACATATGTACGACGAGACAATTCTTCAAAAATCCGACACTCGAGCGACTCTCGTTTACCGCTTACAGTGGCTCGATTCGACCCGCTATATATATACCAAACATGAAATGTATAAACTTATAATGCACGTATCGGGGTATGAGATTCAGGTTCGCATCAGCC
>NW_021680349.1:2620027-2662423 GCF_001412515.2 Diachasma alloeum
GGGGGGGGGGGGGGGGGGAGGAGAGGAAATTTGAAGCCGTTAGCCACCGAAGCCGGGGAGAGCAGAGGAATATCGAAAGTGATTCCTGGATTGGATTACTCGAGCGCACGAGACACATCTACAAAAATTATTCAAATCGATGCAAAGACTACTTCGAATGATTTTTTTTCCCCCTTCAAAGTCCAAAATTATGCTCCACACCAGCTTGAGAGGAGTAGCACGCGTAACGATGCGCATCTCGGACGAGCAATTTGCCAGAATTGCATGTGATTTGAGGATAATAATGAATGGCTAACGGTCTGAACGAGTCGAGAAGAGGAACAATTTATAAAAGAGAAATCCAACTCAGCAGCAAAGTTTTTTATTTCCTTTGATTCATCTCGTGAATCGAGAAGTTGTCCTCTTTATGTCCATCACATTCTTTTCATGAGCCTTCCTCAAACCGAAGGATGAGATTACGCTTACCTCACACGAATTCGCGAGGTCGGTAACAGTCATCGGGTATATTGTTGCAAAGGAAAAAAATGGAATGGGGGACGATAAGAACTAAAATAATCTTCACTTCCGGAGGGATATATGTTTTAAAATGTCATCCGAGTCGCACCACTCGCGCGTGCGCACAAATTCAATTGCAGGGTATGTGTGTCCAATACCCGTAAGCTTCCGGTGGTCAATGACTATTTTCAGGTTTTTTAAACGTTTTTTGGATTCAATGTTGAGGGGGTGGGGGCGTTGGAAGCGGCGCTGGCGCAATTGCCGGATGAGTTTCTAATTCTTGGTTGCGTGGGCCTCTTCAGAGGCGTAACTCATATTTTGTCAAAGGATTTTTATTTTTGATTTGATTATTGTTGAGAATATTGCACTTGCTATTGGGAAGAAATCGTTGACGTGTAAAGAAAAAAATTATGCTCTGGGATCGATCCACTGAGAAAAAAGTTTGTGGTTAAGTAATGTTAGTCGAAGGATTCTAGTGAAATTTCTCTAAGAATCAGAAGAAAAGTTCTCGTTCGCAGTAATTTTTACTGAAATACGAGTACTCATGCACTGTTAGAAAATTACTCTTGAAATTTCAAGTGACAAAGCTAGAAATTTTTAATAACGACAAAGTATATGAAATTTTTGTACATTTCTTTACTGACGAATCAGTTAAGTTTTTGAATATTCAAGTAATTCTTGATTTTCAGGTCCATACGGCACTGGAAAACCTTAAAAATTTTGAAAATTCTGGAATCAACTTTTCTGAATTCTCAATTTATTGAAAATTTAATTGTATGTGATGTCGAATTTTCACGCTGAGTTTGGAAATTAACGCTTTCATTTGAAATTGAATTCAAACTCATATCGAAAATTCAGATGACGCTGTGACTGAAATTTCAAGAAATTTCCAACAGTGTACAATTAATTCTCCGATTTTTTATTTTTAGGGATTCTCGATTGTGATATGTTACTATTAATTTTCCGAGATATGTCACTGATTTTCAGGGATCCATAACCAATTTTTAAGGAATATATTTCCGATTTTTAGGGATTCGCGATTGTAAAATTGATGAACGAGCGCAAAATTCTGGAGTCCGGTGATTTAGTCACTAATTCGCAGTGATGGCGTCACTAATTTTCAGGGACCCATCCCAAATGTTTAGGAATCTATCACCAAATTTCCGTGATAAAAATCACTGATGATAGATACGTCTCATGACAGATACGTCTCGGGAAATCAGTGACATACCTGAAAATAAAAAATTATTTCCCCTCATGTAAAGCGGAAAAATACTCGTGATGTTGACAAGTGAGATCAAGTGGTCGTTGACATGCATTTATCAACAAACGGGAGGTGAGATCCTGAGTGAAAAGCCATCGTGACCCATGTGATGAGTACTTAACTCTCACGTAGTGTTGTACACAATCGTCTTGTTATGCGTAGAACGTCATTTCCTTCTTCTCGTTGGATCTGAGAGAAGAAAAGGTGGATAATCGAGGCAGGAAGAGAGCAGAAGTCACATCAGAGAAGAGGTTCAGCTGAGGGCACAGGAAGTGGCTTTACGGAGTGGTCAAACGACACGTGTTCAGCGCTGAGCCATTGCCCGAGCCGAAGGAGACACATCGGGAGCTCGAATAATGTCCAACGGGATATACTGGTGGGCAAGGGGGGTTAATCCTGTTGGACAAAGGGGCACGTGTCCACCTTTGATAGTTAATTTTCACGGGTGAATCAATTCCCTCGGGAGATTTCACGAGTCAAGTGTCGAATTTTCGATAATGAAACTGCAATCCGACGAATTACATCGGATCATTGACACCTCATGCTTCGTTGATTGCGGAATGTCTTACTGACGCGTCTGAATACCGATGGAAAAGCCGATCAAGTACAAGAGGACAGCTTCGCAATGAATTTTCTGCTGACGATGAATATCCTCATTCGATACGATTCTCACTTGATCAAATCGCACGCAGCGATTTTTTCCTTTTTTCATTCCTCAACGGTTTTTTTTTTCTTTCACCTGACGCTTTTGGGAACAAAAGACTCGTGGAGGAGAGTAACGACACTTGCTGCGAATAATTTAATTTAGCGCGAATTATTATTTCACGTATGTGCAGTTATGTGTTCTTTTTATTGCCGACTTTCGTGTGTTGGGTATTCTGGTAGTTATTGCTACCTGGCGCACATGCCAGGACCAGTGTCAAATTCTGGAGCGTGAGAGTCGAGGAATTTTCGTGGGTTCACACCCGCTTAATTATAATTTAGCGGAGGGATCTCTGCAGGGTAGACACTTGGAGTGGAGATATCTTGAGACTTTATCTTACTTTTTTGGGGGAATAATTTGAGGGGACAATCTTCTTTGAGCAGTTGTGAGAGACTTCAGATGAGGAATATATTTTTGAGGAATACGTTTTTGATAAAACTGAGAATAGGAAATTTTGGGAAAAGTACAAGCTGTTTTCTCCAAAAAAGGGAAAATTTATCATCTGCTTCACATTAATTTCAAGCAAAAATTCCTACAATATAGTTTTTGTCCCAGATCACCTACGCTAGTGCAAAATAACTCGAGAAATTTCAAGTGAAAATCTTAAAATGTTCAATAAAATCAAATTTACATGCAATTTCTCCCCATTTTGTTAATGACAAATAAGTTAATTTTTTTTGTATATTGAATGGAATTTTTCTCAGGTTCATTAGACAATGCAAATGGTTCAAAATTGGCGAAATTTCGGAACTTATTCTCCTGAGTTCTGAATCTATAAAAAATTCTCGAAAATCTAATGTTCAATTTTCAGAATAAATTCGAAACTTCAAGCCCTATAAATAATTGCTTCACATGAGAAGCTCAAATTTATTAAATTTTCAAAATAAATAACAAATTTAAATTGAATTCAGCTGAAAAAAATCGAAAATTCATATGCAATTATTCCCAAAATTTCCAAAAAACTACAACAATATACACTGCCGACAAATTCTTCCACATAAAATCACTGATGATGTCTACAACATAAAAATGAATTTTCTTTCAGGACATGGAAGAGAGACTTTTCCGAGTTCCCCTCGGTTGGTTCCACCCTGCGTGCCGTTCTCCGTCTCGAATTCAGGTGAGTTTGGACTTACGTAAAAATCCGTTAGAATAATCGAAACTCTCGGCACCCTCCCCCTCCCCCGCAAGACAATCAATTTCCCCCCTAATTCCAATTCTCATATTCTCCATTGAATCGTTAGGTAAAAGTTATTATCAAGACAATCACGCTCTGAATTTCAAACTCTGATTCACTTCTGGCCTGTCTAATAAAAAAACGGAATATCGTATGGTCTTCTATCTCTTGGCCGACTGGTCGTGCGGTTTCTCCCGCGTTAATTAGCAAAAGTTTGCCGTGCAATAAACGCGTCTATGTTTTACGTAACTCCTTTCGCAGACTGGACAAGTGGTTGAATATAAGGAGAATGAATTCACTCTGGGTAATGTACGAAGTTTCTGCACGTCTGAGCGCAGTATGAAAGTTGAGGCCGAATGAGAATCGACGGGTTTTCAAATTGTAACATTCATGTTATCCCTCTCCCCCAGCCTCAATTCCTCCTCTACTCTACCTGGTAGGAAGAATCTTCCGGGGTGCAATGAATGCATGGGAGAAACGCATGGTACATGAACATCGGACTTTCGATTGAAGAAATTATGCCTCTTCCATACTTTTTCTTTTAACGGATAATCTAAATTCCCCTTATTTTCATTGCTAAATTAATTGATTTGCAATTTAATTATCTTGATTTATGTTGAGTCTTGTTCGGTGGGTGAAAAAATTGGGAAATGGGGAAATGATTGATGGAGCTTGCTGGCTTTCCTGCTCTCTTTCGGGTAGATAAGGGAATCTTGTTGATAGTTAGTTCTTGGGTCTGATTGTAAAGAGATTATATCCTCGGTGGATTATTACTCATACGGTTTTATCTTAAAACTCCCGGGATTTCCAATTTGTGTTTGACGACGGGCTCTTGTCGTGATGTTTGGCCAGATCAATTCTCATTCCGGGTTCAATGCCTATACAATGTTCATCGATCCCCTCGGTCTCGTTAAGATGCAGGAGACAGTCCCTGACATTTTCCGGGATGATCGAACGCCTGGTCTCAGGGAATAACATTACTTTCTTTTATTACGTCGTCAAGAGTATCTGCAGTTTTATCAACAATTTTTTTATAGTTTTTTAAAATTGTGATGAATAATGAAAATGCGAGATGAGACTTTGACAATCAGTTAGTTTATTTTGGAAAAAACTTCCGTAGAATTGTTTGATAGCCTTTCTACGTTTTTGATTTTGAATTTCATGTTTGATAATGAAATTCTCAGATAGTGATTGTTCTCGGAGAATAACGTTACTTTCTTTTATTCAATCGTTAGAAATATCTGCAGTTTTATCAACGATTTTTTCATAACTTTTTTTTATTTTGATGAATAATGAAAATTGGGAGGTGAGCATTTGACAATTTGTTATTTTATTTTGGAAAATACTTGTCTGGAACATTTTGATAGCCTCTCTACGTTTTTATTTTGAATAATAAAAGAAAATTCAGCCTCAAGCATATTCTCAAAGATGATAGCTGTTAAGATGCAGAAGACAATGCCTGACATTTTCCGGGAGGATCGCACGTTTATTCTCAGAGAACAACATCACTTCCCGTATTGAATCGTCAGGTTTATCTGCAGTTTTATCAACAATTTTTTGATAATTTTCTTTTTATTATGATGAATAATGGAAAATGCAAAATAAGGAAATATATTCGCAATATTTTTCATCCAGTATTGCTTATTCGTTATTTTACTCTTGAAACAAGTTGTATACACTAGTTCGATAGTCTCTCTATGTTTTTAATTTTGAATTTCATGTTTGATAATGGAAAAAAATTTAGCCTCGAGCGCATTCACGAAGATGATATCTGTTAAGATGGGGAAGACAATAACTGATTTTCCGGTATGATCGAACGTTTATTCCCACAGAATAATATTACTTTCCTTTATTAAAACGTCAGGAATATTTGCAGTTTTATCAACAATTTTTTAATTTTTTTATTCTCATGAATAATGAAAAATGGAAAATAAGGAAATATGTTGGCAATATTTTTCATCAATTTATTTTTTAGAGAAAATCAGGAGAATCTTTCGCGAGTCTTTTCAAGTTTTTGATTCTGAATTTCAGTCTTGATAATGAAAAAAAAATTCAGCCTCGAACATATTCACGAAGATGATATCTGTTATTTTTCGTTGAGTCAATAATGACATTAAGATATGAATTGGTCCACTCCACACGTGTATTCATTCTCGAGGCCCATCAATACCTCCAAAAAGCCAGATGAAGAATTATATTTATCTATTCCGAAGATAAGAACTGACACAAATTCGTAATTCGATACATCAAATTCCCCCGAAACCCGAAATTTGTGTACCACCAGCAGTGGAAGAAATAGACAAGTGAACGATGATTACATAGTCTTCGTTCTACATAAGGCTCGTGTTCTGAAGCTGTATCAACAAAGACTTGCCTCGAAACATGAAATGGATCTTCTGGCATCCCGATACCGGGCAAAGTGCGTCGTTTTATATTCGGCCGACAAATTTCTTTGATAATAATCAGATACCGAGACACATGTTGCGCAACGGTGTCCACGAATTCACCGGAGAATAGACGAAAAGTATGTTGATGTCTTTCGAAATACGATGGGGACTTCTTTGTCACTTTATTCTCATCAGGATGAGGTGGAGCAGAAGAAACTGGGGCCATTAAACGAGTCTTGCCACACGGGGTCTCGAGCTCGTTTTGGGAATAGTCACGTTATTGTGTGATGATGAGCCACTGGGGTCATTGGGACAATTTTCTTGATGGCAATTTAAAGGAGTGCGCGGACTACGCATTGCTGGGAAATTAGTCGTGAAGTAAAAGTGGAAAAAACTAAAGTCTTTGGCAAGCGATCATTTGTGTAAAATCTACCGGGATAATTGTTGGAAATTTTTATCAAGTGACTGTTCCAATTAAAGGGAAAAATTGATTAAAACTGTAAATCTCACTATTTCATGAAGATTCACAGAAGTCAGGAGAATTCAGGTGAAAATATTCGTGAATTTGGTACTGATTATTCATCTTTTGATCGAAAAGTCTAATAAGTTAGTAATTCTCGTTTTCGTGCTGCAAAAACATTTGAAATTTTATTGAGATTCCACTGAAGTCTGAAATTTCATGATTTTTTTTTGACTAAATCGGATTCAATGGACTGTTAAAAATTTTCGGCGACAATTTTGGAAAATTTCGCCGTTAAAATTCTCAATTTGATGAAAAATAAATTAAAACTACATTTCAGTTCAATTATTCCATGAAAATTCATGGCAGTAAAGAAAATTCAGTTAAATATATTCTTCAATCTTCAATTTATTGAAAATGCAAGTAAGTTCAGGAATTCTCGCTTTTCCGCTGCTAAAAATCATTAAAAATCCTCAAATTTCTGGCAACTATCGCTCTAAATTCCCAATTTATTCAAAAAATTTCCAACAGCACAATATTTTCTCTAAATCTAAACACTTTAATTACACCTTCGATTTGGCAATTCACAATTTGATGAAAAATCAATTAAAACTGTATATTTCACTCCAATTATGACACGTAAGTTCATGAAAATAAAATTCAGGTAAATATATTCGTGAATCTTCAATGTTTTCCTAAACATTGATGTATACTATTATTCATCAATCATTTAACTTGGGGAATATACCACAAAAAAAATCACTGAAAAACCTGGAATTCTCGACGACTATCCTTCTAAATTCCCAATCCGTTTAAACAAATCCCAACAGCAATATCTTCTCCAAATTTAACCAGTTCAAGACCAGATCACATCTCAGATTCGAGAATTACATCACCATCGAAATTCCGACTTTATAGGGAAAAAAAAAAATATCGATAACTGCATCGTAATCTTCCGAGACCCCAGAAGGCCGTATTGAGATAAGAAAAGGTGTAACATGACAGTACGATTAGCCCGAGGGACATATGAGCTATCGACAAGCCTGGTACATATGCAAGAATGAACAAGAACACGCGTGCCAATGCCCCGACACTTCCTCTGTTTATACTTCTGCCTACACATGACCCTTTATTTTGCCTTCTGTCTGATGGTCACTCGATCGTCTCGTGATAACCATGGTTATCCTCCATGGTTTTTTATACCGCACCTCGTGTTGCTTCGCGACATAAAACGTTAATCTGCATCCGTGATGCTGATAAGAATAATGGGTGTTACGGGTTGTCGGAATTTCTCGTTTCTCGGGGTTTGTCTTTTCGGTCTTCTTGGATGTCTGATTGTTATCTTGCTTCATCTTAACGGAGTGCTACAGTTTGTTTTGGGTTTATGGGGTGTTCAAGGCAGGTTTTTTTATTTTCCCGGCACGCGTCTGCGCATTTTTTTTTAATATTAATTTTTTTTCAAACCGTTATATTGTGGAAAACATTTGCATTTCGTGGGCAGTGATGTCGTATTTTTTGTAGTTCATTTTTTGACATTAAATTCCATCTGAGGGGAAAGGATTGTGAAATTTCAAGTTTCGAGAGGAATTCAGGTGAAGTCAAATTCCAGTTTCAATTATAAATAAATTGAAAATTCGACTATTGGGCTTCTTAGGCGTTTTGTTAACATTTTTCAGCAGAAAATGCCATAAATTCAGTTGCAATACCGATGTTTTGAGTACAAGCTTCAGAGAAATATAAAAACTGTATACAAAAAAATCTGCAGTTGAAATAATTTTTTTTTGTAAAAATATTTTTTATACAATTTTTTTTTTCAAGTCTTTATATTGTGGAAAACAGTTATATTTTGTGGGCAGTGATGTAGTATCTTTGATATTAAATTCCATCTGAGGAAAAAAAAAGATCGTGAAATTTTAAGCTTTGAGAAAAATTCAGGTGAATTCAAATACGATTTTGAATTAAAAATAACTTGGAAATTTGACTATTGGGCTTCTTAGAAAAGAGAATATTTTTGGCAAAAATTCTACAAAAATATTTACATTTTGCCTTGACTTCTTGCATTCTTTACTATAATTTTAATTTTAAAACTCTTCAAAAATTGAAGAAGTTAAGTTTAATTTTAAAAAAATTCTGCACACATTCATAAAAAATCAAAGGTAATGTTCTCCCAATGCATTTCTCCCGCCAATCCCTTGCATTTAAAAACATTCTGCTGATTCACAGTAAATTTTTTCCACCCAGCATTACAGAATCACCAATACCAAGATTGACTCCTCTCCACATTCATGAATCACCGGTTTTCGTGATAGGTATAACACGGGGCACAACCCAGGGGGAAAAATAAAAGGTGCGTGACTCACGTTCTCAACCACCATAGTACGTGTTCCCCAGACCAATCTTCGTCATCGGTCTTTCTCTCTATTTTCGTTATCACCCTGAATATCGTAGGAAACAAAAGAGCCCAAGAATGACAGAACTGGAGGGCATCATTCCGCCAGTGTGAAAGGGTTTTAAACGTGCGATCGATGTGGGTAATTCCCCTCCCCACAATCACGATCGATATCCCGATGAAAACATCTGACGCGAGATCACCTATCGGCGATTATTCTATCACTGATTGGTACAAACATCACGAGATCAATCGTTATCGCATCGACTGATAGTTTCTCACGTACTGAATGTCCTCTGCACCAGCCTTTTCCGTTTTTTATCGATTAGATCATTTCCCGTTTATGAAACCAAACATCCATCTGGCATTTTATCAATCACTATCTCTAAAAAGTCCCGAGTAAATACTGAAAAAGTTATGGAGAAGTTACTCACTGATGACGTCCACCGATGACGGCCAGTGACTCTTGACGATCATTGGAGAGAGCTCAGGTCCTCAACGGCGGAAAAAAAATTCGATAAACTGTTTTATGCGCTTGATCCCAAGGCTTGAAATCTCCTGAGAGACATCTGAAACCAGAATGATGAATTCGCTCGCAGCTAGGACCGAGGGAAGGGTTTATTTCGTGGAAGGAACTGAGATTTAACATCGGTTCCACCCTTTCGCAACGTTCCAGTTTATCGACCAATGGGAGAGATGCCAGGGTGGCTAGCAATGTGGCGTCTTAGAATCTGGGGCAGGCCCCAGAGGGTTGCCAAAGGCCAAACCCCCTCTCCACCCGTGAATAATGAAATTCCGTTGGAGTTTAGAGGCTGTTCAAGCTAGTCGGCTGAGGATAAGCAAGAGATGAGCGGCTGAAAGCCACGGGCTGAGCAGGATAATCATGTTATTTATTCGCATTTGTCGTTGGTTGATAGTGAGACTCATTCGCTGGGTGATAATGCTGACAAAAAGAGGACGAGAGGGAAAAAATGACGCAGTGGACGGGAGGGGAAAGGGGTGACGTATTTATCGCTGGGGGGGCGCCAAGGAGACTAACCGATGGTTCACGCAACTGTCAGACTGGTGGGGGGAGCTCTTCGGAGTCGTCGATAATTGAGGAAACACTCGGTGGAGAGGAGTGGATATCAATGGCTTGAGGTTGCTAATGTGGGCTTCGGCGGGAGGAAATATTTGGGGCGTAGATCGACATCAATCAGTAATTTAGGTATATTATGAGATGTTCAAACTTATGATAATTAAGATTTAGTTATCTTCATTGAAATTTGAAAAGTAATGTACATTTTTTTCAAGTCGTTACGTTGTGGAAACTATTTCCATTTTGTGGGTAGTATTTTTCAACATTGAATTCAACAGCGAAGTGGTCAACCGGTACAAGGCAATTTTGACTATTGACCAGTTTTCAATGAATATCTCCGAATCTAGGGGAGATAGCAAACTTTTTGTTATGACCTTTTTTGTAGAGCCGATTGAGAGCTACAACAAATGTAATTATGAAAATTTCGCTATCTCTCTTAGATTCGGAAATATTCCTCAAAAACTCAACTGGGAGATGAGTCGACTTGAGCCGTTTTACCACTTCGCTACTGAATTCCATCTGAGCATAATCNGTATAACCTTTTTTGTAGAGCCGATTGAGAGCTACAACAAATGTAGTTATGAAAATTTCGCTATCTCTCTTAGATTCGGAAATATTCCTCAAAAACTCAACTGGGAGATGAGTCGACTTGAGCCGTTTTACCACTTCGCTACTGAATTCCATCTGAGCATAATCTGAGAATAATTGGTAATTTAAATTTCTCAATTGTTGGTTGATAGAATATAATAATTCCGAATTTGAAGTTTTAAATTTATGGGTAATTTAATAATCAAAAAATTGGCGAGTAATATTAACGATTGACTTATTCAAATCTTAACTTTAATCAAAAATTACGATTTTGTCGATTTCTGATTTGGGGGATAGTTTGGGTAGAGAGAAGGAGTTTCCATTTCAGGAATTAAGATTATCTTGTGGTTGTGGTACGCATTGTACTTAGAATGAGGAACCGTGTACTTAATTCCAGAAGAAGATTTTATGAGATTAAGAAGCTAAAATCTACTTATTTCAGCGGAGAAATATTCTTGAAATGAAGAAAGTTCACTTCTTCAATTAAAAACATTTGCATTCTCAATCTGGGAGCATTAGAAAGTGTTCAGTATAATGATTAATCGAACATTAATTGGGTCAAAGTTGCAGGTGCATTTGAGATTAATTTTAAAACGGGACGAATCATTAATTCAAAAAAAAATGTTCTAAATTCATCAACAGAAAAAAGAAGGTTATATAGTTTCAATGGAATTATTGATTGTGCTTAGGTTTAGAGAAAAACAGTTTCTATTTCAAGATTTGAGATAAGCTCGTACTTCAGGCACGCATTATCCTCGGAAAAAGATGAGCAAAAAAATAAAACCTACATATTTCAGGGGAAAAACTTTCTTGAAATGAACACAATTGCGTTATTCAATTAGGAAAATTTGGATTGTTTTCAATTAGGAACATTCGAAAAGGATGACTATAAGCATTAGTTGAACATTAACTGGGGCAAAGTGTCAGGTGATATACCTTTTAGAATTATAAATTTCAGAGACCTTTGAGAGTCATTTTAAAACAGGACAAGTCATCAGTGCAAGAACAAATTATCTGAATTCAAGAGCCAAAAGTGATAAGGTGAATTTCAATGTAATTATGCTCACGTGTAGAGAAAAAAGTTTCTACTTCGGAATTTGAGATAAACTCGTGGTTCTGATATGCATTGTCCCTCGAATGAGAAACTATTTACTCGATTTTAGAAGAAGAATCTCTAAAATTCAAATCAAAAACCTAGTTATTTCAGATGAAAATAATTTTCTTAAAATAAGAACAGCGAAGTTGTTGAATCAAGAGCATTCGGAAGGGATAAAGTTGAAGATTAATTAAGGATTAGGTTTAAATAAAAATTACAAAGAATCAGGAGTTGATCGTCGGATTTCTAACAAAAATCTCTGAATGGATGATAAATTTACGAATTCCTAGGATTTAATCAAGATTGTACTCTTAGGCCAGTTTAGTATTTTTTTTTTAATGAAAACTAGAAACTTTTTGTTTTCTATGTGAATTTATCATGAGGCGAATCAGAATTGTTCCCCTGGGGAATCATTTAACAATCTTCTTGAAGTATTTCTCACTCCTGCAATAAATAAAATTTACGATTCAGTTCCTCAAAAGTCAGTCGAGTTCCAGCTCGTCGTGGTTTACGTGCACGGGAATATTTTCATGTTTCAACAGAAAAACTACTCGCATGAGTTCTCTTCGCTCTCGTTAGTGCGTCATCGTCATAAGCGATAAGGGAACCTTCAAAAGTTGGAGTCTTGTTATTCATATTTTGCTCAACCTAGTCTATAATTGCAGCTATGTAGATACCTGAATAGTGCGAAAATAAAGTTTACTCGAGGATGAAAATACGTGATAAATTTGCATTCAATGACCCAATTGGCGTAATCTCAGGGGTGGGGTGAAATGCTGGTGATTGTGGAGGAATTGAAGTCGGTAATTTAGTTGGGTTGAGGGGGTACTGAGAGAGGCTGGACCATGACTGGTGCCGAACATCCGGGAAGGAGGGATTGAGCATTGGTGGTTGGTTGGCCGTGGGAAACCAATGGGGAGCATGCATCGCAACGCTTGCGCAGCCTCCCGGAGACTCACGCGATCAGTATATGATTGGGGAGAAGTGACGTCAAGATTTTTTCAAGAGGCAAATGTCGAGTTTCATATTGCTGAAAAATTACTCGTTAAATTTGACAAACTAAACTTTTCATAACGACTAATTGTCATGAAATTTCAATGGTATTCTAGGTCCTAGAGTTTCTAGGTCCTGGTTAGAACTTTTTGGCGAAATTTTTTATGACAAATATTGAAAATTTTCAACACGTGAGTTTTCCAAGGGAATTTATGAATTTTTGTCGTTGAACAATCACATGTTCCTAGTTTTCGTTCGATGGTTGAACGAAAATGAGGAAAATTCTGTTTTTCCCTCAATCGAATTCAATTTCATTCTTCTGAAAATTATTACCAGATTGTTCTAACAATTCAAAATTTCTTCCAACAATGCATGCAAAACGGGAAATTATTGAAAATTATGAAACTTCTCAATCTATTCCAAATTCAATTCGACGCTCTGTTGGACTTTCACAATAAAATTGGAAGATCGATCTCGAATTGAAATATTTATGTCTGCTTAACACGAAAAAAAAAAATCAATTTTTGAAAATTCATCGCTAGATCAGAAATTTCATGAACTGTTTGATCTTAAGGATATTCAAGTGCTTTGGCTATTTTTCCGCACATGAAATGCTTTTCTACTCTTTTAGTCGAATGTCAGCGCTTTCAATTGAGTCCATTTTACAAAGATTTTTCTATTTAAATTTTGCACCGTTGGAAAACAATTTAAAGATCTGAAAAAATTATACAGTTTACTTTTGGATGAAGATTGATGAAATGATTTACAAATAAATAATTCATGAACAATCAATTTTCCACGATAAAACTCATTTGTTCGGAATCGTAACAAATTCATTCATATTCAGACTTTTACCAGAAGTCCAATTTACGTATAAAAAAATGAGGTTTCCGAAAGTTCAATTTCAATTATTTATTTATAAACAATAAATTTTAAAAAACCATTTCGTGTAAAATGTAATTTGGATGAATGTAACATACATTTTTCTTTGTCAAATTTTTTTCACACAGTTTAATTAACAAATTTGATAACTGAAAATAGTTGATAATTGAAAATCCTTAAATCGACTTCAAGATTACAATATTGAAAATTCACTTGCAGCGATTGATTCAATGAACAATAGCTGAAGAAATGGCGAGATGAATCTCGCCTGTAATTAATGAAAATAGATTAAGCCCCCGAGATACATCGGCCGAAGAGGGGAACGACAAAGGTCCCATGGATCAAAAGGTCATATACCTGCACGTTCCCTGGACGATCACCTGCGCACGCGCTCAAGTCCACGTCTTGCTCTGCGATGTGTGAAAGCACGGTAAGTGGAAAACCTGATTCTCCGCATGGGTATTAATGCCCAGTGGGACACAACACCAAATATCCACCTCTGTTGGCCGATGGGGTGTCATTCTGAATGCCCGGAGAGAGACGGATAATGGACCCGGGTGAATCGCCGGTGACCAGGGGTCGCGCAGGTACATAAACCCTTTGCCGAGGCTCATTTAAATGCCCTTATTTCGAATGCGGGATATGCGGGCTCGTGGATGGATGCGTATGTTACGATAATGTGCAGCCGGAAGATTCAGTCGAGAATTGGGAGTGGACGATCCGCGAGGAGAAAAGGATATTGTGGGGGTATAACGACCGTTGGGAAGGATTAAAGGGAAAGAAGGATATGATCTATCATTTGGGCAAAGGTGTTTGCTTTTCTTTGTGGGGTCTTGACAGCGTTATTAATTGCTCTATTTTTTTATTGTAGATGAGATACCTTGAGACTACTCAACAATAGCCATTTTTAATCCTCACTGTTCTGAATTTGGAGCTTAAATTGCCGGTAAATTTTTTGGAAATTTTTGTAGAGTGAATTCCAATGGAATTCGGAGGAATTAGGTCGTTGAAAATTGATAATTTTAGGAAAAATTAATGAACATTGTAAATTTCAGTTCAATTATTCCATGAAAATTAATGGACGTAGAAAGATGGGTTTTGATTGAAATGTCCAGTGAGTTGAGGAACTCTCGTTGTTTTGCTGCTAAAAAATTGGGATTTCATTGAATTTTTTGCCGAAAAATTTCGAATTTTATCAGTTTTTGGAGATGAGATTAAGACCACTCAACAGTGGTCATTTTTAATACACACTTCAGAATTTCAAAATTTATTGGAAATTTCTTTAGTGACAATTCTACTGGAATTTCAAAGAATTTCAGCAATGGAAATTCACAATTCAACGGAAAATTAATGAAAACTCGGAGTTTTCGCTCGATTATATTGAACGAAAATTAATAGAAATCTGAATATTCATGTTTCGATTGGGACATCAAGTCAATTGAAGAATTCTCGTCGTTTTGCTGCTTTACTTGGGAATTTTGAGCTGAAATTTCCAGTAAATTCCTTGGAAACTTATAAAGTGACAATTCCACTGCAATTTAAAGCAATGTCATCATTTCAAATTCTCATTTTTTAGAAAAATTGATGAAATCTGTGAATTTTAGTGCAATTATTCCATTGAAATGAATAGACAGCGGAATATTCATGGTCTGTTTGAAATATGAAGTGGGTTAGGGAAATCTCGTCGTTTTGTTACTAAAAAAATTGAATTTCCATCAATTTTTCTCTGAAATTTCATTATTCCCTCTCCCTAAAGCTAATTTAATGCCACTCTCTTGAAAATTAATTGGTCAATCTCCAATAAAAAAAATGTTTCTATTTCATTTTTTTAAATTCACAAAAAGAAATTATTTTTATGCAAATCATGCCAAGCCCTTTGCGCTATTGAATGTTATAACGATCTTCACATGTCAGACAACTTCATAAATGCGTAATCAAGGTTTCTTCACCGGAGAAACGGTTTTAACGGAAAATCAAGGTGGAAAGAAATGTAGACCAGTTTGTGCATAAACCGAAATCAGAACAGTTGGATTCCATTGGACGAGGCGAGTGACGAAGGGCAGGGCCGAAGGTTTTCAAGCGTTATTTTGCGAGCGTGGGTTATCCTCCGAGGGACACCAACGACTTTGCTCTGGTTACGTTCAAATGGTCAAGAGTTGGAGTGGGGGCCAATGTCCGTTGCTCTATTTAACAGAACGGTATGAAAAAATTGGAGGTTTGAACCCGCTATTTCGAAGGAATCCCCCTCTCTCGGGTTTCTACTCCCTCTCTGGGTTGGGGGTTTCGACCGTTGAGGAATGTTCCTGAAAATCAACTTTCATCCAGGTGTGAATTGCAAAAAAAATTGAGAAATGCGAACTAAAAAATTGTATTTGTTGTTAGAAATAATCTTGACAAAATTCTCCGGTGCAAAAGAGGCTAAAACGGGGATTGCTTTACTAAACAGTCTACATATTAACATTCAGGTGAAGAATTACAAGGCCAAAATTATGTGAATGCCTCGAGTAGATACTGACACCGCAGAAGATGAGATGAACCCGAGAAATAATTTTCCCATGGCTCCACCCAGATGGTCAAATGTCTGCCAACAGAAACTCAACCTAATGAAGGTCACCTGTGCTCAACGGATTCTCTCGGTCTGATTTAAATATTAGAGTGCAGACAAAAACGCCATTGTCCAAGAGCGGGCACTTTACTTCCTCCGAGCGTTGAAGAATGCTAAATGTTTTTGCAATTCACGAAAAAATTAAGGGATGCTAATTAAAAAACATATTTGTTGTTAAAATTAATCAAAAAAAAAAATCGAGAGTATTTCAACGGGGAAAAGAGCAAAAAATAGGGATTTTTTCAAATTAAAAATATTAATTATTGAAATTTAGAGTTGATGCTTCGTCCAGGTGATGAATTAAAGAGCCAAAATCAACCGTGTGAATCTCTCGAGAAGAAAGTGTCATCGCTAAAGATGAGATGAGCCCGATAAATAATATTCCCATGGTTCCACTCAAATGGTCATCCCCAGACAATCTCTATCATCGAAACTTCAACCAATAAAGGTAACCTGTGACCAACGGATTCTCTCGATTTGGTTTGCAAAGACCTCAGGGAATAGCGCGTTTTATTCCCTCTCGGTTTTTTAAATGGCGAGAAATAAAATGTTTTTCCCAAAATGTGATTCACAAAAAAATTAAGAAATACTAATTAAAAAAACATATTTGTTGTTGAAATTAATCAAAAGAAAAAATCTAGAGCATTTCAGCGGGAAAGAGAGCCAACGAGGATATTTTTGAATAAAAATATCAATTATTGAAATTTAGAGTTGATCTTTCGTCCAGGTGATGAATTAAAAAGCAAAAATCAGCCGTGTGAATCTGATGAGAAGAAATAATCATCGTTAAAGATGAGATGAACCCGAGAAATAATTTTCCCATGGTTCCACCCAAATGGTCATCCCCTGACAAATCCCTATCATCAGAACCTCAACCCAATAAAGGTCACCTGTGACCAACGGATTCTCTCGGTCTGATTTAAATAGAGCTCAGGCAAAAGCGCCATTGTCCATTCTGATGATGGGTAGCGGACAGCGTCCAGGTAATTCTCCACATGAGCCCCCCCTGGTCACTGATGACCACAGTACACAGGCCATCGTGTATTTTATAATAGAACCACCCTTAAGAGGTAAGAAAAAAAATCTGACTCCAGGTAGCCAAGACCATGGGAAATATCAGCGCGAAAATAGGCCAGTGACCATCTCTATGAATTTGAATATCCTTCCGGGATTTTCGGCACTGCGATGTGCCTCGTTTTAGGTAGATTTGGGTGGTGGACACTTTGCGGTGGGTCCTCTCGGTCGGTTCAGGGCTGCAAAGGCATGGGAAAGTAGAGCAAGTACAATATATTTGCATAATAGAAAAATTGTTTATTACATAATTGCACTGATTTTATCATGGAATTAACAATATGCCATCTTGGACTTGCTGAACTCTTATCTGAATAATACTACTTTTAATTTATTTATTTTGCCATGAATAAATAAATAAATAAATAACATACATAAATAAACAAAAAAAACAAAAATGAAGTGGTGAAACATCATTAGGAAAATTGAGGTTTGAGAATAAGACACTTTTGTCTCCTTTCCGAGACGATTGTGTCCCCAAATCTAAATCATTTTTAGTGACGCAGATTAAGACATTAAGACATGCCTTCTAGACATTCTAAGTGTCTTACACGAGGATTTTTCGTTTCAAACTTACGATTGCTCATTTGTTTTTTTCAAGCACTTCAGACTTTTTTCTCCAAGCTCGATCATACTGCAAGAAAGGAGTTTATCAATTTTTCTACTGATTATTTCTTCCATTCTAGTTTTAACCAATCAGAGTGCAGTATTTGGGGTCACGTGACCCCTTCATATCAATTTTATTTTGATAATTGTACAGTAGCCTATCAATTGTTTTCTTTTCTTTTGACAGATATTCAATTATTTTGGGAACACCGTCCTCTGTTCTGCCAAAATCAGAATTGAGGAAATTATCCTCCGAATACCCCTCGGCCTTCAAAATTTATCAGATATTCCCCTCAACCTTCCTTACAAAGAAGCGAGTGTGTCAGATTTTGAAGAAAAATTTGATACCTTTATTTCTTTTCAACGAAGATTTGGAAAATATTCAACAATTTTCAAGGTCTCGGGGTGCTACACCTGATGATTATTAGTTACATTAAAAATAGCGATCATGAAGCAGAATATTCAGAGAGTTCAAAACAACAGGGTGAATGAACTTTTGAGATAAAAAATACTTATGACAAGTTTTTCACCTCAAATTTGGTGACTTGTAAATCAAGAAATTATGAAAACGTCTTGTCTATCCTAAATTAATACGTTTCGCAGACGCTAGGCTTTACAGTGCCATGAAAATTATCATTGCAAAAGATAAAAATACAATTCTGCTCTATTTCCGTCGTCAAGATGAGCTAAAGTCCATTCAACATCAGAATAACAATCTGAAAGTCATCGTCACACAGTGCCGATTCTCATTATACGACCCCGAAAGGTCAATTTGTTGTCTCTTCGAGACGATTCTTTCGCCACTTCTTGCGCACATTGGATATACAGTATAGTTATGAGCTCCTTGAAAATGTTTTCAAATAAAACGTTCAGTGGTCACGAACGATCCCGGGGCTCGAAATGGCCGTTAAAGTAGCTGATACATTTCGATTAGCATCTATTGACGGGATAAAACAGCCTTGGAATTCCCATGCAGCCTTCCAACTGCATATTTGATACTTCATTACCCTAAAATCCAGATTTGAGGACTAATCCAGAGATGATAAGAGTGAATCCCCGAGAATTATCGAGATCTTGTGGACCAGTCGATAATTTATGCGTCGACATGCGATCGCTATCACCAAAGGGAATCCACTCTTGAGTTCATGAAATTAATGGAGAGGATTCGATGACAAGAGAACAAAGCCAACACGAGAATCTCCGAAAATCAACGAATTTCCAAAACTAAAGGCATCGATTAAGCAGATTGTCTCGAGCGGTTGGATCGCGAGGCCAGCCTCATGTGACCCGCAAGATCAATGAGTGATCAAACACAAGTGAAAATCCATATTCATGCATCCAACGGATTCATGAGGGCCTCGTTTAAGCCCCGGGAGGAAGGAGAAACACTGTCGACTGGCGTCACCAGCATGAAAAAAATAAAAAGAACTCTTTCGTCGAAGCCACGATAACTTCCCAACACGGTCTCTTTTTCATTTGCGTGGATATAACGATGATGTTGCGACTGCTATGTCCCAGTGTAAGGGTCAGAGATCATTGCAAACAATTCCCATGTGTGGGAAAGGCCGAGTCGAACTTCTCTTGTCACAAAGTACGCGACAGAAGCCGTCCTTTTGCATCAGAAAATGATAATTTCGCGTGGAAAATCTGAATGTATTGATTGTTGACCGCAAATCGGCAGGAAATCGATGCCTTCGAGAACGACTGGGAGAGAAAATTCCAGGGAACAAACAGATGATTATTCGGGCGTTAAAAAAAATCGTTAAACACGTGGAGAGTATATCTTTTTATGATTGCGTTAAAATCCATCTGACGCACGTGGAAATTTTATTATTCCTTCTCTCGTCCCTCCGGCACTCGGCGAAGGAAATGAGGAAGAGGAGAGGGGTGATAAACATTTTAGGCGTTGGTAATCTGTTATTTCGTGACATTTTTTTTTTTCGTCAGTCATTTTTTCCCGGGAAACAACAGGGTAATCGCTGCAGCAGCCAGCAGGTGTCCGTGGCCAGCGTGGGAGACAATATTGTAGCGCTGTATTCAACGCCCGGTGTACTGTACTCTCCGCTGTACATGATTGGATAAGGGGGAGGCCGGCAGGGCCCACATACACAAATATATGCATATGTCAAAAGTGGGATGTACGAATCGTGAGCACGTTTGTAACGATAATGGGGAGCTGGAACACTTGGGTCGTCATGGAGACGGCATGAGGAAACACACCGGGGTTACAGACTCATTTGGCCAGTGAGGGTATATTTAAAAACAGATAAATGTGGAATATTCATGGCGTGGATCGTCAATTTGTAATGCATTACCCCTAATTAGGGTGAATGATTTAAATTTGGGGAATGGTGGACAGTGGGGGATTATATTTTTGAGATAATTCTTAGGGGTTTTGAGGATATTCATGTTCTTTGGATATTTTTGAACCTCGTCACCCTCGATTCGCGAATCTTTTGGATACTTTTTTATTGATGCAACTTCGAAGATTGAAATTCTAGTTTCAGTCAATTTTGAATTCTAAAAATGTTTTTTTTTTGTCAAAATCGTAACAGATTTGTCTGCATTCAATATTGTACCACAAATCGATTGCATTCCAAGAAGTGGTGTTTGAAAGTTTAAATATTTGCTATTGGTTATTTTTTGAAGCAGGAAAGCTTCAAAAAAAGGAATTTCTGACGAATGTTATGCGAATAGCGCTGATTATCCACTAAGTTTCAAAACATTTTTTTTTATATTGATGTACTTTGACCATTTTTAAGCACCAGATAATCCTTGAGTACCGAACATTTTGGCAATTTTGTTATTATCGAAATTTTGAAGATCTCCACTCGACTCTATTTTTTGAAAAGATGAGACAGTCTCCTTACAAATTTGACGACGAAAAATCTCCCTGTCTAAAATTTAATTGCCCACACTTTTCCGTAGAATCGGTCCTAAAACCAACGAATCAATTCCTGCGCGTATATTACCCCCTCCACCATTCCAGAAATATCTGAAGAGTCCGCCCAAATCCTCATCAACATTCACTGAATTAGGAGGAGAGGGACCTCGTGGAAGTTGTAGTGACGCGTTGGTAAACCCACTTTAGCTGCCTCGGGGCCACCACTGTACGGTTACCTTGACTACGCTTAGCCCAGCCGCGGTTGCCATCGCGATTCCATGGCACAACACGAAAATTCACTTTGACCATTTGTTTGGCGCCCGTCGATGGCCCCGTGAGAATCAATTTTACACGAAAGTTGTTTTTTCTCTCCTTTTTTTCGGCATATACATGCTCTTTACCTATACACACATATTCGAATCGTGTCACTCCATCGTGGCCGCGATCGATTCTTTTTTTCTCTCCCTCCCCCCTCCCCCTTCTCCTCTTTTCACCTAATCTCTTTTTCTCTCTCCTCTCTCTTTTGTCATGTCACTTCCGGCCATTTTGCCCGTCACTTTGTGAGATTAGTTTGTCAGACCAATTTTTTCCCCTGTTTTCTTCCTCATTTTTTTTTTTATTCTCAAACAGGGAAGAAAAAGAATGCTAAAAAGAGCGTATGTGCGTTTTGCACATAGGTGCGGACATGAGAAAAGAATAACAGAGGGAGAGGGAGAGAGATAAGGTAGTCGTGAAGACGGTTACGTGATCAGCGATTGTTATGTAAATATGGCTGCTCGCTTACGCGTAGGGACGCAAAACAGTGTCCTCGCAGCGATGACTGTCAATTTCCATTTCATCTTAATGCGAATCCCACGATTCGGTGCAGCAGAAAACGCCTTGGCATCATGAATGAGCCAAAGATATCTCTCATTATCAAGAAATAACATCTGATCTATCATTATACTTCTTTCGCACACATTTGCAGAGCTGCTAGATGGTTTTAATCCAGAGAAAGAAAAATATCATTTTTTTCCATTCTTCTGTTCTGATTTCGATCGCGTGGTATTGGCAAGAAAGAAGAAAAGCTGGCGAATGTATCCGAAGGCTCATTACGGCCTTCATTAATATCCAATTTCCCCATTATTCTGGATAGGGGAAATTTCCTTGGAGGTATGGGAAATTTAACAGGATGCACTTAGCATCACAGATGAACTGATGATGACCTTCATTATCTAGTGCTTGAACCACCGATAGCCACATTTTTTTTCGTGGAAATTTTGGTCAACCATTTTTTCCTTCTTTCCTGATGATGTTCAATTTCATATGAGGAGGTTGCATGACACTCCAGGGTGACAGGGCTATTCAATACATAAAACTTATGAAGTTTCAATAAAGAAAATGATAAATCTTGTGAAATTTTCATATTCAATAATATGTTGAAGGGTTTTTTCTGTTAAGAAGAAATAGCGGAAATGAAATAACTAATCCCTTAAATAACTAATGGGTTGAAAATTTGGTATTTTTTAAATCTTTATGAATAATTGGATTTTGCAACAGATTGAACATAGAATGGTTTGTGATAATTTCTGAAAAATTTTTTTGAGAATTGTATCTTCAAAAAATGAAGAAAGGAAAAAATAAATTTCCCTTTTCCTTTCTTCGTTTTTTTGATAAAATTTCTGTGATGGCCGTTAATGGCTGAGATGTTGAGAGTTTTTGGAAGGTACAGTGAAGGTTAAATAGAATCATCCATTTTTAGTGCATATCATAATAATGTCACCAGAGCCATGTCCAGACCCGTAATCATAAATAATCTTTTCTGAGTTCCAACAAACCTGCGTTAAACACTCATGAAACCCATTTTTTCTGAAAATTTTCTTCAACGATTTTTCCTTTCCTTCCTGATAATGTTCAACCTCATATGAACATGATGGATGCAACTCCAGTTTACCTCAAACTTTCACTTACGCGACTTGCGCATTTTTCCATAGCCGTCCGCGGAACTAATTACTACCGGATGCTCAAGTAAAGATCACTCTTTGTCTGCAACCATTTGAAATTCTTGTTACATTTTAGCGAGAGCAAAATGGTTAAAATGCCGCATACAATGTGGCAGTTAAAGTCCAACTTGTCAACTCACCCACCCGAAATCATCATTCAATTTTTCTCGGTCTCATTTTGTTTTCTTAACCCGCTGAGCAATCATTTACCATGCAAATCGCTTGGCTAAAACGATTCTAATTATTTCAGTTTTCCTCTTCCCTCTCACTCATTCCTCTTTCTCTTTGTTTCAGTGCCCGCGTACCTCTGCCGTGACAATCGTTTCGCCGATGAGCGGGAGCGGACGCTGATATGGGCCAATGTTGTATTCTCGTTTGACAGCATCGTACGCCGCGCTCACGGAAAAAAAGACGAGCCGTGCGAGAATAAGGTAGGAAAAAAAAGTGACTCTAGCCGATAACGATAACCGCACTATCGGCCTCTTCCTCCCCCCCTTCCCCCCTCGCCGGACCGAGTAACATCGTTCCTGTACGCGTCTCCACCCCCTCGTTCAACCCATTTTCCGTTGCCTGGTTAGATTGCATAATTTATCCAACGCCGGCCTTTCTCATATTTATTACCTCTCGATTCCTTCGCCGCGAAACAAGTGGAAAAATTTTCCCAAGTCTAGGAGAAATAAGAATATAATCGCACGCCTTACACCGTGCGCACTCCAATCTTGCGTTTGGATTTTGTTGTTTTTGCCCCATAGCCATATGCAGAAGAAAGAATCTCAGTGAATTAACTTGGGAAATCGGTGGGATGTTACAGAGCAACAAAAAAGGGAATGAAAAAACCTCATTCGGTGGCTTGTGTCATTCCACTTGACTCCCACAGGCCCATCAACCTTGTGAAATAGACGTGTTGTGGGTGGAACCAGTCCAAACAAATCCCCAAAAGTCAATTAAACATGAAAAATCCTCGGCAACCCGGTGTTTCCCATCATTTGAACTACTCCACCCCGAGAAATTCGATCGATTACCTAAAGTCTATTCCTTGTGAACAATTCCCACGAATTTATAGTCAAATGCCAAATAGATGAATTTGTTCATAATGAAGACAAAGCGATACGAATGCACGGTGTAATGCCAAGAATAGGGAAAATTGTCTTCTATTCTGTTCTCATCCGTGCGAGATCGTTGACCGTTACAGTGAGGGAGAGATAGCGATTAAAGCCTCCTCATTTCGTACAGGAGAAAGGTAACGTAACGTAACGTAACGTAAATGTGGGTGCGGTTGGCGCGTGCGCCTGCTAAGGCCAGGGTAGGGCAGGGGCGACAGCTGTTTCAGTCCTCGGGCTAGCATCCACCACTGCACCTGCCCCGGCTTGAAGTTTACCCGCTTGCTATTTCACCGTCTGTCTTCGGTCTTCGCTCACCGGCTTTCAAGAAACTTCTTCTATAAAAATTGAAGAGATATTGGAGTTGTGAGCAACTTCGAGGCTTCAGCGGTCATATGAAGGGGTGGAGAGTGTCGGAATAGATTGTATGATGGGCAAACGGCCTCTTGCCATGTCCCTCATCATCTCGGAAGAGTTTACAATGCTGTACCCTCGATAATACTCGGGAAATCGCGGAATTGAAACGCGAGGTGAGCGCGCGCATGCGCGGAGATTGACTCCGCAAGGACCTGCGCGTGGTGCCGTAAGTTATGAGGGTTTGGTACCCACTTAAAGGCCGGTTCGCTTCCCTCCTTGACTGAGCAACTTTTTTTATATGTACAACATCAAGAGATATTTGAGTACTGAGCGATATCAAAATGCTTTAGCAGTCGTATGACGGGATAGAGAGCATTGGAATAAATTGTATGATGGACAGACGGCCTCTTGCCATGTCCCTCATCATCTCGGAAGAGTTTACAAACCTGTACCCTCGATAATACTCGCGAAATCGCGGAATTAAAACGCGAGGTGAGCGCGCGCATGCGCGGAGACTGACTCCGCAAGGATCTGCGCGTGACACCGTAGGTTACGAGGGTTTGGTGCACACTTAAAGGCCAATTAATTTTCCTCCTTGAGTTAGCAACATCTTTTATAAAAAACATCAAGAGATATTTGAGTGCTGAGCGATATCAACACTTTAGCGCTCATATGACGGGATAATGAGCATCAGAATGGATTGTATGATGGACAGACGGCCTCTTGCCATGTCCCTCATCATCTCGGAAGAGTTTACAAACCTGTACCCTCGATAATACTCGCGAAATCGCGGAATTAAAACGCGAGGTGAGCGCGCGCATGCGCGGAGACTGACTCCGCAAGGATCTGCGCGTGACACCGTAGGTTACGAGGGTTTGGTGCACACTTAAAGGCCAATTAATTTTCCTCCTTGAGTTAGCAACATCTTTTATAAAAAACATCAAGAGATATTTGAGTGCTGAGCGATATCAACACTTTAGCGCTCATATGACGGGATAATGAGCATCAGAATGGATTGTATGATGGACAGACGGCCTCTTGCCATGTCCCTCATCATCTCGGAAGAGTTTACAAACCTGTACCCTCGATAATACTCGCGAAATCGCGGAATTAAAATGCGAGGTGAGCGCGCGCATGCGCGGCGACTGATTGTGCAAGGCAACTGCGCGTGGCGCCGTAGGTTATGATAGTTGAGCACGCGTTGGGTATCAAAAATGAGGATGCGGTAACGGGATTTAAAGGCCAATTCGTGTTCCTCTTTGGTCATTCATTCCTTTTGTTCTTTAGTACACGATCTGTCAATCTAATGGGCGAGACACCCAGGCATGCTTTTAGAGAGTCGATAGAACAGGATGCACGTGACTCTTTTGCCAAGTCTCTCATCTAGGTAATTTTGTTTAGTAACACTTGGATTTCTCTCCTCTTGTTGTGTCTCTGAAGAGTGCAGTTGTGAATTTCTGGGTTTTTTATTCTCCCCCTCGGCGACTCAGGAGTCAATAAAAGAGACGAATGATTCATTTTTCGTGTATCATCGTTTCATTGTTGTTGGAGGATCAAATTGGGGGGATATAAAGAGATGAGATGTGGCTAAACGATCGAACGCCCACGCCTATAAAAGCCGATGACAGATGTTTCTGTGGCATTACATAATTAATCTCGTGAGTGGAAGGAGGCTGTTGAAAGGTTGAGATTATTACCCTCGGGGGCTTTTTTCATTTTTTTCGAGGTGTGCAGCCCTTTTTGAAGGGTGGTACAATGACCTTTTGATTATCGGGGATGGAATCAGACTGATTGGAGATTCGGGGAATAGTGTTAGCATAATTTTAATGAAGGCGAACTTCAGTTTGTTTCTGCCCCCGGCTTCTCTCGAAACATGATGTAATTGCTACGATTAAGGATGTTTAACCATTTTTAGCAAATTTTATTCATGATGGAAAACGTTCACAAGGGAGATTTATTGAATCCGACATCTACGAAATATTCGGTAATTAAAATGTTACACTTTATTACTCGTATTATCTACCGTCACCTTTTTAGTCAAACGTAAAAAATCGATATTCTTCTCTCTGTTTAAACACTGGTGTTCCCCTGTTTTTTTTCCCTTTCCCCCGTCGATCGTTGTAGCACAGGCACCCCGACATTATCTCCTTTTTATTATATAGGTACCTGGTGGCACGCGCCGCATACGATGCGTCCATCGGTAACAGCTGCATCTCTCGTTCTCTCAACCTCCTGCCCATCCAGTTTGGTGCTCTCTGGACAGCGATCGTTGGATTACATCTGTGTGTGACTGTGTGTACGTCTTTTTCTTTCTTGGGGTATGTGCCGCCTCTGGCAAGTCTTAAGAAAAGAAGAATGAGGAAAAAAATGAAATGAGGAATAAAAATGTGGAAACACCTTGCCGCAGACGCGTGCCATGCTTTGCCTTCGGGCCATTCAAGATCTAAACGAGGGGATATCGAGATCTGTTGCGAATGTCTGGTCGTTGATCCCGTCTGGTGGAGTACCATTGAGTGCGTGGGTGTCGGGCTTACGTTAATCAATCGATTTTCAGTCACATGGGGGACGATGGTGGCGAGTGAAAACGGGGCTTGGAGATTTTTGACCGATGACTTATCTTTTTTTGGCTTGAGTCATTCGTGAAAGAGATACTTAACCCTGTCGGTGGGGTGAGTCATTCGTGAAAGAGATGCTTAACCCTGTCGGTGGGTGATCCATCCTTTCTTTGGTTTAAATGACTTTTAAGGGTATCCAAGTATCTTTTACAGTTTGGCACAGATTGTGATCTGTGAACACTATTCAATCATTTTCAATCATCAAATTTGTGAATTAAATTGTGTGCGAAGATTTTATACTGCACCTAATTATTATTTTTTTACACATTCGTTGTTTATACATAAATACTTGAAATTGTTTAAACTTTCAGAAACCTTATTTTTGTCGATTTGTGGCAGATTTTTGAGCATGAATAAATTTGTTATTATTTCGAACAAATGATTTTTGTGGTGAAAAATTGATTCTTTGTAAATTATTTATAGAGAATACTCGTAATTTTTGAAAATTGTCATTTTTTAATTATTTTATCAAGCTTCCACCAAATGTGAATTGTGTCATAATTTTTTCAGATTTTTAAAATGGTTTCTAACGATTCAATATCGAGATTCAAATTCGGACCTGCAGAGTTTAAATAATAAATTAATTCTAAAATGTCCGGGAACTTAGACTCAAATGGGACTTAAATGAAACCTACGGTTCGACTAGAAAAGTAGAAAAGCATTTCACGGGAAGAAAAAATAGCCGAAATACTTGGATATCCTTAAGAAGGGGTGAAGTACACGAAATAGGATTTCGATGATTCCCTTTCCTTTCTGATTTTTCCTTTTCCTTGCCTATCTAGAGACAGGTTTCGAGGATTTTTCACGGTGATGAGGAGCATCGATCTCCCCTAATCTACCTCGATCTCCCTTGAAGCATCTGATGCATTTTATTGGGGGACACCTGCTCAAGTAGGACAATGGCACCAACGGTTTTAGGCAGTCACCAAACTCTTGTCTCTAGTTTTCCATCCGGCAGAAAATCCTTCTCATCAGGTGCTCAGACGTAATCACGAGGGGTGCTTTTCCACATCTAGAGTCTTCTAATTCTATCCTTGAATCCCACCCGGCGTCCTCGACCCACTAATCGAACGATTTCCATGCTCCCTATTTTTTTACACCTCAATTTTTATTGTGCCTTTATGAACAGCTCGATCGAGGTGTCCTTGGACCGATCGTTGGAAATATCTCTCGATTCAAAAGTGTTCTGTAACTATGGAAGAAGCAGGTGCAGGGGGGGAATATCTTGAAGACGTCTGCGAGGGAGACTCTCCGTTATTTTCAGAAGGCGCGCACGAGCTTCTTTATCCTCCCTCCTCTTTTTGATCTCTCGTGGCAACATCTTGCTGGTGTGGAATACCTGTTTCCAGTGGGGCCTCTTGTATGTATTTTTGTTGAGTATCAGTAGGAGCACGCGCCACACTCAACTTCTTTCCACCCTGGGACACCTGCTGCCGATTCAAATGGGCCTTCATTCCTCGGCACGAGCTCATTGCTTGATGGGATATCGGTTGTCAAGCGGGTTGGCGGCTTGATGATGACAGTATTTAGGTGCCAATATTTACTGATTGCATCAAGAAAAATGGTTCTTTTCAATAAAATAAAAATCTTTATTTGAAATTTTTTACTTATTTCAAGAAAAAGGATTTAATTATATTAAACAAGCCATTTATTTCTCTTCATTCATTTTTTTTAATCGAATAAATAATTTATTCATTTCAAATAAATAGTTTTATTCTTTTAAGAAAATCACATTTTCATTTATTTTGTGAAAAAAGGTCGGTGAACGAACTCTCTAGAATCATTCTGATCCAATTTTTTCATTACACTTTTCTCGTCTTCCTTATAGTGCAACCATGGATCAGAAATTTCTTCCCCTTCCCCCCTAATAATTATTCCATGTTTTTCGTTCAATCTTTTTTGATTTTATTACCATCTCAAAGTAATAATAAATTATTAGCACCAAATAAACATTCATTTGGTTCAAAGAAAGAATTTAATTTATTCAAATAAAAAAAATTCTCAGTGTAAGTAAACTGTTTATTTGGTATAAATAAAGAATTTATTTGGATCAAATTACGATTAATTAATAGTAACAAAACATTAATTTAATTTGAACAAAAAACATTATTTTTTTACTACTTAAATGAACTTTATTTCATTTAAATGGATCATTTTTCTGGGTGTGGGATCGGGATCAGGGAATCAGTCAATCTTTACTATTGACCTCAGGATCAATAATTGTTTGCATTATATTTGCATTATATTAAATCGATTTATTCGCTCTCAGAAAGAGACGTATATCATCATCACGTCACGGGAACGTATGTCGAATGTCGGATCGTATCAATAAAATATCAATCCAATATCGAAATTTTGTGATGTTTGTTGGTAATATCAAAAATAGAAGTTTATCCGATTTTTAAGGTCAACATATAAAGAAAACGGCGGTCATATACACGAAGGCAGCTGAGTCCGAGTCATCTGCCCGGCTGGCGTGACGTGATAACCATCCCCTCTTTAGCATCCCCCATATACACCACTGCGTATATACACTAATGGAAATTTATTATCAGACAAGAAAGTTGTACAGCTGACAGAAGGTGAAAGAGCCGCGCCTCGACAATTACTCTTGAAAAAATCGAGATAATTCTAAACAAAGGAAATTGAAAAAATCTCGCAGAGAAAGAGAATTTTTGATTTTCGGGAAGATGTCACTCATGTCCAGGAATATGTCACTCGTTTTTAGATATCTATCCTCGATTTCCGGTGGTACTAGACAATGACTAGAGTAACCCTGACTATTAGTGATTTCTATCACTGAAATTTAGTGAAAATTTTGCCAAAATTGGAGATGAGTCCCTGAAAATCCGTGACAGCTTCCTGATTATTTCCTCGATTCTGATTTCGACCAATCCGAGGGCAGTATTGGGGGTCACGTGACACTGCATATCCGTTTTATTTTGAGAATTCACGGGGCCACAGGTGATTTATCAAATTGATAATCCCACGGTAGCCTATCAATTGAAAACTGAGATCTCAATTGAGAACAAAATTCATCGGATATTTCCCACAAGTTTACTTGCAAAGAAACAAGTATCCCAAGTTTTGCAAACAAATCCCGAGTATTGCGCATTACAACCGATATTACAACTGATAATTAGCGATACACTGCTAGAAATTTTAGAAAATTAAGTAATAGTTGCATTTGAATTCTCAATGTTGTGAGTTTTAGTTCAATTTAAGGTCAAATCGTTCATGAAATTTCTCACTCAGGTTGGAAATTCAGGATAATTAGGTTTTCCATGTTGGATTATCACTAATATTTCAATGACATCTAGAATTTTCACATGCAACTGAATTTTCAGTGGATTGAAAATTTAGGGAAATTGTTGCTTGGATTTCCAAATTATTTCATAATTTTCATTATTATGTGGACCTGAAAATTGCAATTCTATTGAATACTTCGGAATTGCACTGATTTTTCAATAACAAATTTTAAGATTTTTTACTAACAAAGTCACTTAATTCCGGGATAAAAAATGGGGATGTATTCCAAAAAATTATTTCATGTCCCTAAAAATAAAAACTTTTCTTCCTCCACGTCTCCCATTAAAAAAAGTATAGTGTTTTAAGAGAGTTCGTGAAAGTGAAATGAATCCCCAGAATTTAATTTTCATAATTGAATTACATCATCTCTTTGCTCAGGAGAAGAAATAAAACGCGTCAGTATCGTTTCCACGAAGTGAATCGACCAGCAGAGGAGTTTACACGGGAATGAGATCCGATGGGATATTATGTCCCCTCCGGAAAGGGTGGGAGATGCTTCTCATACATATCAGATAGGAAATTGCATCAACACTGAGGGGAGGAAAAAAAATGATATATCCTGTCGTAACGTGTTTAACAACGGGGGCGGTTGGGCTAGAATGCCGCGCGTTCAAATGTCACGGCAGCATCCCAGTAATAGGCCAGTGTCAATGGGAACTACATTGGTTTCCCCCCAATTCCCGGCTCTCCAATCATTCTGCATCCCGGGGGATCACTCAGGACAATGCCTTGACCTTTTTCAGATAATTTGAGGAGGACTAACGGCATTTTCGGATGTGTTACTGCTTCACTCGTTAGCACTTCCTCCATTTTCGAACTCACCGACCCAGGAAAAATTGAAAATATGGGAAGGAAGGTGTCACGCATTTGTGGATGTTATTGTCATGTGGAATCCATGGAGACAAATATTTGTTGAAAATTGTATATATTAATTCAGTAGCGAAGTGGTAAAAGGAGATAAGTCAATTTTGACTATTGACCAGTTTTCAATCAATATCTCGGATTCTGAGGGAGATAGCGAAATTTTTGTTATGACCTTTTTTGTGGAGCCGATTGAGTGCTACAACAAATGTAATTACGAAAATTTCGCTATCTCCCTCAGATTTCGAGATATTGTTTGAAAACTAGTCAATAGTCAAAATTGACTTATTCGTTTTTACCACTTCACTACTGAATTATATATTAATTTCAGCAGATTTTAGTAGTGTTATTTAGTGTTGCATCGTGTGTATTGATTTTTCTAAAAAATTTTGATAAAATTAAAGTGATAAAGGCGATGAGTTCAGTAAAAATTACACGAAAATATTGTAATTTCTATTAGACTTCTGGTAAAAAATCTTAGAAGGTCAATACTGTTGGAAGCAATTGGAATTTCAAGGGCAGTCTCAGCGATTTGAAATAGAATTCAACTGCATTCATCGTGAATACAATTTTTTTCTCTTCAATTTTAAATTTTAAATTTTTTTCACTTCAATTTTCTAAATTTTCACTATTTTTTACTGAATAATAGAACTGAAATTTGCAATTTCTCATTATTTTATTCGAAAACCAATGAAATTTGTGATTTTTCAACCTCAAATTGTCCTGAAATTTCATTACAAATATCACTAATTGGAAATCTAAAACAAATTTTCGCCTTTTAGAATATTTTTTAGCAAACATGTAGAAAAAAAATAGAACAAATCTACTCAAAATTCCAATATTTAAATTTAATTCAAACTAGCAAATATTGCATTTTCCACTAGAATTTTGATAACAATTCCTAGAAAACTCCATTAAAATTCCAAGCTCATTTCCAACCATATTCTCCATCACAAAAAATCTAAAAAATAAATGCGATGAACAAGTGTCGACCGGAGGATGTGCATTGGACACCGTATATCCTGTTATACATCCTAATGTTGTATTGCATTCGGTAAAAAAAATCATAACAAACGTGCACGCGTATAGCGAGCAACAATATCTCGTCTCCCGGGTGACAGATCGCATTACCATTTCACGATTGTCACATGTTTTATTTATTCTCTTCCACAACGTCCGATGCAATTGCACACTCAATATCCCCTGAATTCTCTGTTCTCTGGTTCACGAAGGCTAGATCGATTATGTAAAAAGAAATTATAAAAGTTTTTTAGTGCTTGCGTTTTTGCTGGAGATCGAAATCACATTGAGCTTCTGTGAGCCAATGGTATGCAACTGGGCATCGTATTGTATAGCTGAAAGCATTAACGATGAGTCAGCTCGTCGAACGTACGTGGAATGTCGCTAATGAATTGTCTTTTTCTCTTTTTCCCTCGTGACGTTTTTCATGGACGCATTATGTATGGACGAATGAGAAGAAACATTTCAGGAGAAATCATAGCTTCCTGGAACCAACATTGTCAACAGTCAACATGACCTGATTTTATTTCTCAAGAGTGAGATTTTTGTATCATTGAATAACACGAGTTTTATGAAAATCTAGTGGATTCAAGTTTCCGACGATCTACTGTTTGATTTATCCCGTAAAACATTGAGTTGAGGTTTTTTCACTGTTGAAGCGTTCCCGGATTTTCTTCCAGTGAAAATCCCCCGGAAAAAATCCCCGGAAAATTTTTCCACTGAAAAATCTTTCTCAAAAAAAGTTTCCATGTCCCCAAGAAAAAAAAACATGGGAAATTTCCCTGGAAAATATTAAATCAGACACATATTTGAACACAGCATCAATTCATCTTTATTCAATGTAACATCGATTATTTCCTTGAGGTCGACAATTTCTGAACATTACGAATAATTTACAAACACTATTTCGTCAAAGTAGGATTCAACTCTTCAAATAGAATATGTACAACAAGACAAAATTACAATGCAGATCCAGTTTTTACTTTAAGTCAACCATTTCCAATATTTTCTCATTTTTTCCCTTCTAAGAAAAAATAAGAAATGAAATTATCATTTTCTGAAAAATACTCCGAGCAAAATCCCACATGGAAAAAATTCGCAAGGAAAACAAATTTCAAAG
This sequence comes from Diachasma alloeum, assembly GCF_001412515.2. Lineage (NCBI taxonomy): Eukaryota > Metazoa > Arthropoda > Insecta > Hymenoptera > Braconidae > Diachasma > Diachasma alloeum. Next base: position 2,653,070 of record NW_021680349.1, read on the forward strand.
GGAAGAATTCGGCGAGGAAGGATTGACGGAGAAAAAAATTACGGGAATTTTTCGATGGGAAAAAAACTCCGGTCACCTTGTCGAAGTATGTCATTATGAGTTGATGACACTGTTTTAGCCGAGGCAGTCATCAGAAATTTGACAATTGATGAATAACTAAATAAGAAGTTGGAATTTTTGTTGATAAAAAGAATTGAAATCTGGAAAATACCCAAAACTAAGCTTTAGCTATTCAATTCGGAGCATCTATTATCAAGTCGAGAATCTACCCATTTAAAGTATTTAAAGTATCTCCAAAAAATGTCAAGCCCAGTTAGCGATTTGATTCAAGTATATCCCAGATTGACACCAGTTCCCATAAAACAATCTTTTTTTAAACCCAAAAGTGTTCGGAGACTCGGATAGATTGTCAACAAGAAAAGACACACTGTTAGAAATTTCTTAAAATTTCAGCCGTTGCGTCATCTGAATTTTCGATATTGTGAGGTTGAATGCAATTTCAAATGAAATCATTCACTAAATTTCTCATTCATCTTGAAAATTCAAGAAAATTGAGTTTTTCATGTTAAACAATCATTGATTGTTCAATGAAAGCTTGAATTTCCGAACTCATCATTAAAGCTGAATATCACATACAATTCAATTTTCAATAGATTAAGAATTCAGACTAGTTGTTGCCTGAATTTTCAAAATTTTCAGGGTTTTTCATGATCACGTGGACTTGAAAATCGAGAATTACTTGAATATTCAAGAAACAAACTGATTCGTCAATAAAAAATATACAGAAACCTCGTCGTTGTTAAAAATGTCAAGCTTTTTGAACGAAGAATTTTCATTTTCGGTGCATCAGGCGTATGTTCATGATTGCCGAAGCCTCCGCGAACATGATACCGGGCGCCGTTACAGTTGCGATATTCGCGTGCAAGATCGTGGGAACTGGTCTAGTGCATCTTTTTCTCCGGCAGCACAGATGGTTTTAGCGGAATTAGTGTTTATTCCATACCGAGAGAACAATACGCAGCACTGTTTGCAACACTCACCATCTCCGTCTCGCCCGTTCGAAGATGGAGGGACTTTCCAATACGAAAAATCTATAACAAGTCGCGCCCCTCCTATCACTTGGAATTGGAGTTTTCCCGTACTTTCTAATGAGACGATTTCCATTCCAATCAGCCCGATCATTCTCAGGATAATGTGGCATTCCCAGTGTGAAAAAGAGAACAAAGTAGTGATGCCGTCGAGACTAGACGAGAATTATTTTGGAAATATCATCACGGTCTAAAAAAACATCGAATGTTTAGGAATCGAACTTGGAAGAATCCATCACATCTGAGTTTCAGTATTTTCTGTTTTTCAAATGTTTGTCTCGATATCTATCTTGTCTCATCTCGTGAACTTAAAAAACCGAAAATCTCGAGATCCTGGCAAGATAAATTCTCCCGAAATTGGGACAAGATGCACCGATCCAATGTCTTCCGAAATTTTTTCACACTGATAGAACGGATTAGTTATTATTAACGAATGGATTTTGGTTGGAGATTAGAGTCTATTCGGTCTCACCAAATGTTCATTCGTCAATAGTTAACTTGTTTGACTTGACTTTCTCCATTCCAGTGAACGATTCGTTAACTATTACCGAATATTCATTGTTCATATTCAACTCTACAATTCATTAATAGTTAACGAATCTCGTTTGGAATAAATGAATCATTCTATCAGTGCAGACCGTGATCTCTTCAAAGTAATTCTCGACTAGTCTCGACGGCATCACTAGAACAAAGAAGATGAGGAGGAATGGACTGGATATTATCGACCAATGGGAGAGTCAGGATGTGCACCCCCATGAAGCACTATACAACCTTCAACCTTCCTCTCCCCAATGCCCTCTGACAGCAATGGCGGCGTCTCGTCTTGCTCGCCCACTCCCCTCCAGCTGCATCCCCCTTGCAGCAATTTAGCATGGGATATATATTTCTTGGAAGACACATTTCCAGAGAAGTTAGAGCTGGAGAGCCCAGAAGGATGGCTAAACCGTTCAGGTAGCTGAAGGGGGATGGATAAATGCGGAATGAGGGGTGCAACGGGTGGGAAGCTCTGGAAAGAGAGGGAGAGGGCACGAGGTCTCCGAGTATTGATCCGGCTGGACGGGTGATTTTATTCCGGCCCCAGAGGAGGAGGACCATCCAGCCTGTGTTGGACACGTGGATAGGTGGGAGATATACACCTACAGCTCTCCAATACATTATCAGACGAACGCGCGCACACGAAAATCATCTCTCTCTCTATGTTATTCCCTTCTTGTCTGATGGGCCGACTGCGAAGTTGGCATGATGTCCTCACCCGTTGAAACGTTGTTGTCTCTCTTCATCCAACCGCTGGGCTTGTGAAAGCCCTGGGGAGGTTGTGTAGGTGCTTTTCGTTACCAGGCAACCCGGACCCGACTTCCAGCCACACCAACCGCACCCATTCATTGGCCAATTTAACTTATTCATGGTGTAATCTTGCCGATGCGGGGAACGGGGGGAATGTAAAAACACATCTGAACCGGGGGGAATTATTGGCTTTGATTTGAGGATATTAATTCGGGGCGCAGGTAGATTGGCGGCGCGGAGGAGGGAAGGGTTTGGTGTGCGGGAACGTGGCACTCATTTGCGCGGACGTGCACGGAGAGAAATATTTAATAAAAATTACGTATCTTTTTCGTAATTACCGAGCGGTAGGTGGTTGTAGGACATTTTACAGAATTGTCACGTAATTTTTACCTGAATCTCCTGTGAAAAATTACGATACCGTCACTTGAATTTTCTGAGGCGATTCCGTAATCGACATTTCTCTTCGTGTGTCACTGATTTTTAGAAATCTATACGCGAAAAAAAATTCAATTTGAGACTTTAGAAAATGCTAAATTGAGTTCTGAAACTCTGAACTTGAGTTTCAATTTGAAATTTCTGAATGTCTCATGGTAAGGGGAAACTTTGTTGGGGGGTTTTAGCTATGAAACTAGTTTATCGACTCGATCATTACATTGTTGAGTCAATGAAGGGGTTTCATGAATAAAAAATAATAATTGCAGGAGGAAACGTTATTCTAAAAGCTCAGGAAGACACAGGGGTTCCGGTTCCCCTTAAAGCTTTCGAATGTCGAATGTAAGTGGAGACTTTCAAAAGTCTCAATTTAAGATCATTGAAATCTCAAAAAAACAATTTTTTTTCTGAGTATATCACCAGTTAGTGGTGATACTGAACTCTGATTGGAATAATTCTGATCATCAGTGATTTCTATCGCTAAAATTTGGTGATCGATTCCTAAAAATTGGAAATAGAAAATTGGAGATATGATTTTTTACAATAATTGCAAACAATCAGTGATGTGTCCCCAAAAATTATGAATGAGAAATTTTTTTCTGGGTGTATCACCAGTTAGTGGTGATACTGGACACTGATGGGAATAATTCTGATCATCAGTGATTTCTATCGCTAAAATTTGTTCATAGATTCCTAAAAATTGGAGACGGAAAATTGGAGATTTGATTTTTTGCAATAATTGCAAAAAATCAGTGCCGTATCCCCAAAAATTATGAATGACTCCCTGCGAATGAAAACTTCTCTTTCCCCACGATAACTTGGCCTTCTGGATTTCAACATCTGACTATTCTGAAAATTGTAGTATTGTCTCATGGTATTTGCCTTTCCACTCAATTAATCTAATTGCCCAGCTGAATAATTCACCCACCATCAGACCTATCTCCTAGACCTTGGCTTGGTTTTCTTTCTATCAGATATTTATGACCCCAACCATATATCGCTTCGGTGTCTCTTGTAGTGACTTACATCAGAGATACGCAGAAGCCAGAGTCACGATTGTCACGAATACCAGAGTGTCATGAGTACTCTAAATCCAAAAAAAAAGTACGAAGTGAAGCCTTGTTCCAGCTGAAGTTGCTGCGGCATTACGTCAGAAGCGATTTGCGCCCGAACAATCCGATAGGAGAGAATATTCACGGTCAATGATGGAGGATTATTGGGGCCGGGGAGGCGATGAGAATGTTTTTTCAGGCGACATGCCGTAATGACTGGTCAGGCAACAGTTTTTCGTCTCCCCCTCGTCTCTGTGAATCGCTTGTCACAGTATTTACATGTGTATTTTTTTTCCACGAATCGTGTGATCTGATGCCAGGGTTGGAAGTGCTGTTAGAGGTGGGTGGTAACGCTAAAGTCAGATCTCCAAGGTTTCATAGGTGTGTTGGGTGCAAACCGTTGCCTGGTTACCAAAAGCCCAGGGAGTCCAACGGGTCAATACCTGACTCGAGCGTTTCGCCTCTGCATGAACGGTAAAACGTCACCGGGACTGGCTCTATTCACCATCTCCCTCGTACACATTTCGTGTATTTTTTTTCCCTTTTTCATTGTTGAGAGAATAAAAAAGAGGAGAGGAGGGTTGGAGGAAGGCTGGGCTTATATCCACCCCCTGTTCTCCCTCGCATTAGCTCACTCAGTCGTCCGGAGTGCCGCCAGTCGACTCCACTGTCCAGCCACCCAAGGGGCTCTAGTCGCTTCCTGGAACTGCGGAGAACCCCTCGTCGAAACTCGGTGGAATAAATAAAAAAAGTTATGCTGCCTCCGCCCTAGAAATGGTGCTCTCGGCGGAGGGTGGTGTTGGTGGACAGGCTGATGGTTATTTTAGGTGGGAAAATTTTATGAATTATGCGTTGAGTCACTAAATGTCGTGAATTGGTCCAGAGAAGGCGGAGGAGATTACAACAATTATTAGAATCATTATGGATAGTATGAGCTTATGATATGATCAGCTTTTTGCAGTTTGAAGACGAAAAATTCTCCAAACTCAAATTTTTTTAGAATATTAAATTTTTTTGCATATTTATTTTAGGTGGGAAAATTGAGGAATTATGTGTTGAGCGACTGAAATGTCATGATGTCATGAATTGATCCAGAGACGCTCGAGGACGATACAACAATTATTTTAATCAATGTGAATGATATTGAGTTATGATATAATCCGCTTGTTGCATTCTAAAGACAAAAAATTCTGCAAAACTCAAAATTTTTTACAGAATGACAAATTTTTGGCTGTAGTTTTCGGTAGAATTCTTGGGAATTTTCGTCACAATGAAAATGTAATTTTTTTTATAGAAATCATTGAAGAGACGGATTTTTTTTAATGCTTGCTTTCTCACGTCGCAACGAACAGTTGTTATTTTAATATTAGGCCTGCCATCAAAGTTTTGAGGCGACAATGGGATGAAGTTCGAAAATCATTTCAAGTCACTTTAAAACTAATTTCCCCCGTCTCCATTAGAAAATCGTTGATGAGGTAGTGATTTCAAGGGATTTCATCATTGAAAATGATGAAAAAGTTTATGGAAAAATCATTGGAGACTGAATTTTAATTTCAATTTTATTTTCAATTATCCTATAACAATTGATAAAAATAACAAAAATTTCGGTAAATTTACACTCGCATAAAAACACTATTTTTTCACTTCTTTAAAATTTCCAAAAGACGTGTGGTTTTCAATCTTTGCTTTCTCATCTTGCAACGAACAGTCGTTATTTATAATATTAGGCCTGTCACCAAAGTTTTGAGATACCAAGTGCAGGAAGTTCGAAAATCAGTCCAATCTAATTAGATATCTCGAGCATTAACGCTGAAAAATAACGAAGTCACTTTAAAACTAATTCCCCTCCCCTCCATTAGAAAATCGTCGAGACAGATGACAATTCTCTAACGATCAGCCGTCGCCAGCCAACATCCACGATAATAATCCCCATTATTAACCAACGTCCATGAATGGCCGGTGAAAACGTAACTATTCCGCTCATAAATCCCAACGCTGCGTGATCTAGCTTCACGAGAGCACGAACATCTTAAAAACCGAATTTACAACTTCTCGAGTTGCATCGAAACTCTTAACCTCCCCGGTAATTTTTATAGAGAAAAGAGGGGGACCTCAGTGCGCATCCAAGATCGTTGAACTCGAAATGGTGCTGACAGGACATGGCCCCTCTCCTCCCACCTCTCTCCCACCCACTCTATCTCTTTCTCTCTCTCTCTCTCTTGCCACATTCATACATAGAAGAGGGAGCCCCACCATTTCACCTCTCATTCTCCATCGTTCTCCCTCAATTTCGTTGTGCATTATTGCTATCTTTTTTTTTCCCCGACTTCTTCCACCTCCACGGCTTGTTGAACGTGTGTTGTTGGCTCGACCTCGTCGACGCCACCGACGATACCAACACCGGCGTCACCTTGTCGGGTTCCACGGCATTACTATCCTCCAACCACCGAGAGGATTTCCGAAACGATACCAGACTCCCCTTCATCTGCATTCCCTCTTGAACTGAGAGAATTTGTTTATTTTCAGGAATATGTCACTGATTCTCAGGGACATCTCACTGATCTTTAATTGTTGTGATGCTGGGGATAACGTCTATTATCAATGATTTCTATCGTTGACGTTTGGTGACATTGTTAGCAATTTTTGGCTGAAATTTCCGCTACTTTTTTGGAAATTTTTATGACATTTTGGCTCCACTGAAATTTCAGGGAATTTCGACATTCATAATTCAGAGTTTCGTGGAAAAATCAATGAGAACTGTGAATTTTTGTTCAATTGTTCCCTGAAAATTAATTTCGGCGAATATATTCGTGAATTTTCGCTGAATATTCATGATTTCAATGAAAATTCAATGTGTTTTTTAAATCCAAAATTTCTAATTCTTTGTGTCAGAATGACTCATTTTGGCTTCAAAGTTGGAATATACTATTTTTACGCCATGTCAAGATGTATGTATGTAACTATGCGTGTATTTGTGTATGTGACCAATCGTTTTTCGACAACAACTCAAAAAATAATTGTTGAAATGAATCCAATTGTGTCCCAATGTCATCTTGATCGAGTTCAATCATGAGATTGATTGCAACATTTGGTGTTGATATTCCGGGAAAGGCGAAAGGTAAAGAAATCTCAACGTTGGGGGAATGTTGAATCCAATGAACCGCTGAATTCAATCCAAAATAAATGATCACAGAAATTCCATTCGGAGGCGAAATGCCAATTTATCAACAAAAATTAGCAAAAATGTTATGACGAACGGAATTTTCTACTTGTTTCCCCCTTCAATCGCACTCAATGTCACTCTCCTAAAAATCACTAATCGACTGTCCATGAAATTTAAATTATTTTTCAAACAATATGGAGCTCAGAAAATCAGTGACATGTCCCTAAAAATTTAAACTTTTTTCTCCGCGAATTCAGCGTCGTTTTCAATCTCTCCACGGTTTTACCTCAGTGATCGGCACTGGATGTAACATTTTACCAGGAAGGGAGATAAATTTAATGTGGAGGGGGAGAATTGTGGAGAACGAGCATGAGTTATTCAGAGATGATAATTACTGAGTAAACAATACAATTGTCTTCCGTGTTTTCTTGGAGATGATCCGGGGGATTAAGAATGTTCTGTTCTCGGGATTATTTCGGAGATAAGCTGTTTCATGCATTCGGAAATAACGGATAATGGATTCGGAGAAGCCTCTCATCTCGCTCTCGTCAAGATCATTTTATCGTTATCAAGTATTCTTCGCTTGTGTCGTGTGGATATACTTCACAAGGTCGAGGGTATCTGTTTTCAGGAAGAAAAACCTCGGCATTTTGATTTAGAAGCGAGAGGATGCTGTTCCAGCGTCTAGACTCGAAGGTCAGTGTTTGTTTTGATTCTTCTCATGATTCATCTCGTCAGCGTTCATTTGATATTGAAAAATGATAGTAATTTAGTGGTGGAAGATATCGTCGACTGGAGAGGCTCACGCGTGCACGATTAATGCAGATGTACGTGTATTTTAGTGCGCCTTGGACACAAATGTGGACGCGGGTAGGTGAGCGCGTGTGGGTCCACCTGAGCGAGCAGACGAGCCGAGGTAGTTCCCGAGAGCCGGAGGAGAAGGTGTCTCACATGGGTGCGCTCTGTTCCCTCTGCAACACGAGTCCTCACACAGATGGGGGAGACATCCGGGCAGCTGACGTCCCGAATGAGACTGACTGACTGACTTCGGTTTAACCGACTCCACATCCTCCCTCGATTAAAGGCGAATTACGTCCGGAATGAGTCGAGGAGAATAGATGAGATATTTATGAGACGAATTTCACTTTTCGAATGGCCGGATTAGAACGTCGTGATGCTTTATTTCATCGATATATTCGTTCTTGTTTAGCAGTTTTAACTATCGGAGCATTGCGGTACTCAGTTCACGTAAAAAATTCCACGTTTGTTAATTACGAAATTTGTCACTTACATTGCGTGTGAGGTATTCTAAAAAATTGAGGAATAATAAGTGTCAATGAAATGATTTTTGACGGAAAATGATTTTTTTGTTGAGTATTCCTATTTCATGAAATTTTATAAAGACTAATTACGTCCGAAATGGGTCGAGGAGGATAGATGAGATATTTATGAGACGAATTTCACTTTTCAATATTTCACTATTCACTATTCATTGTTTTTTCAACTTTGACTATCGAAGTATTGGGAATGTTCAAGTAACTTTGGCAGGTTTATATGTATTGAATGCAATTGACAAATTTGATTTTTCTGAATAATGAAATTTCTCACTTAAATTGAGTGAGTAATCATCGAAAAAGTAATGCATAATAAGTGTCTTTGAAATTATCTTTGGAGGACCTTGGAGGAACCTTATTTATTTCAGAATTATTTATAAATAAGTTCATGATTTTAAAAAACGGCAATTTGTCAATTATTTCATGAATCTTCTACAGAAAAGTCAAACTTTAAAATTTGAAAAATCGAATCATTGCTAAATGGTCGGTCACATTAGTCTTGAATTCAAGCTCTGAAGTAAATTACACGGTTGAAAAAAAAACGAAACTTCATGGACCTTCGGAAGAACCACATGTGATTCGATTCCGAGGGAAAACATCATAAACTTCCAATTTACGCTGAATTTTCAAATAATTCACCTAAACATTTCTGCCTTCCATGAATTTTCATGAAATAATTAACCTAAAATTTCCATTCCCATTAATGTGTCATTAAACTGAGAATTCTCAAAGACAAAATTCCTCAAAACATCACTGGAACAGTCACTCGACAAAAATTTCTAAAAACTATATAAAATATTGTGCGAATGTTGAGAAAGATTTCACCGAAATATCCTCGAATTCTCTCCACTCGCAATCAACTACCCCCCGAAACCAATCCAATTAACTTTAACTATTCCAAAAACAGCTCGAGGGAGAGTTTTGACGCTAAATACACCGGGAAAACATTGAGGGAGAAAAATACATAAAGGGGCGAGAGACAAGGTTCCAATGGGGAGGGG
>NW_021680349.1:2663591-2740541 GCF_001412515.2 Diachasma alloeum
CCCCCCCCCTCCCTCTCCCCCATTTTTACCTTCCTCTTCTCTATCACCTGCGTCGTGCGTGGAGATAGAGTCTCCGTACCACCTGCCACGCACGACCATTTCCATGTTGAAAAATCGGAGAATTATTTTTTTTTTTGGCTTAATCGGTGTTTAATCGATTACAAAAAAAGTAATTTTCATGAGGATTTTTTTGTCAGGAAAATGTCACGGGTTTTTAGGGACAATGATTCCCAGGGAGATGTCATTTATTTCTAGGAATCAGTCTTTATTATTGGTGATATGCCAGTGATTATTAGTGATGAGTTTCTGAAGATCAATAATATTGCGCGGAAATTAGGGATAATGTCACTGATAGCGAGTGACAAAATTACTACATTTTAGAATTTCGCACTCGTTGAATTTCAGAGTTGTGAATCCCTAGTAATCAGTGATAGATTTCTGAAAATCCGTGACATATGTCTGAAAATCAAAACTTTTTTTTTCTCTGAGACTCTGTTATTCACAGAGAGAAAAGAATTCTCGAATTCTGGAATGATTTTGTTACTATTTTTTCGTGACATTATCACTAATTTTCAGGCAAATGTCGCTAACTTTCAGTGACCCATATTTAATTATTAGGGATTTACCATCAATTTTCAGTGATAGAAATCAGTGATGATCAGGCTTATTCTATCAGTGTCCAATAATTGCTGATAAATTCCTAAAAATCAATATCTTCTTTCAAACTAAAATTTTTTCACCACCATATTTCACAAATAACGCATAAACTTGTTGTTAAACTAGAAAAATGGTTCGTCTAAAGATGACTAATTTAAATGAAATTTTTTTATTTTGTTTACTTTTATTCATTTTTTTATTTTATTTCTGACGGAAAAAGATTAATATCGAAATATATAACGCAGTCCGCAAGCTTTCCGTGTTTGTAGGGTGGGAGAGCGCGTGGGGAAGCCCGAAGGACATGACCGAGAGGAAAGAACGAGAACTGTCGGATGAAGTACGTGGGTACATACGAATAAAAATGGAAAAAAAGAGTGCGAGAGGTGGGAGTTAATCGGATGAAGAGATCGTCAGACTGTGCATCCTCTGTGCCCTCTCCCACCCCACCTCTCGGCAGCGAGCTTTGCATAACACTCTCGACCCTGGGAGAGTCTCGTGGTTGCAAACATGTTTGACCGAAATTGTCATCATCAATTACTACATTATGTTATGGCAATAGGTTTTCGAGGTGATGATTCACACAGGAAAAAATCGTGTCTTGAATTCAGACACTTACGTCTCCTTTTCAAGACATTATCTTCCAAAAAATCGACGAAAGTGGTTTAATTTACCATTTTTTCCCGTGAATTCAATCGAAAAAATTGTCATTTTCCTTCACTTTTTCATAGTTTTCGGGCTCCATGAGCCATGAGGGACAATAGGAAACAGAAAACCGTTGAATTTTCGAGGAATTAAAATGAAAAATAACTTGTTATGGTTGAAGATGATTCCACAAGGTCATGAAATTGCGTTTCCCCTCCGTGACATCCCCTCGTGCTCTCTCTGACGGACACAACAAACTCCTCTGAGAAGCGGACGTTCGGCTTGGGTTGGCCGGCTACGAAGGGAAACCGTAAAAGGTGGGAAACCTCTCGGTTGCTCCCGAGTCCCAGCTTGGAATTAGCATTTACCTCTCTGGCATCTCATCTTCTATCTTCCTCTTCTTTTTTTACAATCTTTTTTTTCTCTGAGTATTGTGTTTATTCTCGGCTCAATCTACTTTTATTCCCCATTATGACGAATACACTTGTGTTTCATCCATTAATTTTATATAATTCACGAAGAAAAAATGGACAATTCCAAATTTTAGACTAAGAAATGGCTTATTTCGCCTTGATGCATCAATAAACGGAAAGAAAAATGGATAAAAATTATCTAGAAAATCGTGGCAAATTTTACTGTACGAGCGGTAATCGTAGGGCGAAATGTAATTCAATGAAAAAAATACCTGTTTGTGGAAAAACACATTTAAACTGTTAGAAAATAACTCCTGAAATTTCAAGTAAAAAATCTTGAAATTCTTAACAACCGCTCATTCACTTAAATTTTCATGTATTTTATTATTGAAAAATCAGTTGAATTAGAGACTATTCAATAAAATTACAAGTTTCAGGTCTACATAATAATGAAAATTATCAAATAATTTGACAATTTAATGAACAATTTCCCTGAATTTTCAGTCCACTGAAAATTTCAGATATGATTGAAATATCAGTCATAATTTAACATGGAAAACCCAATTATCTTGGATTTGCAACCTGAATGAGAGATTCCATGAACCATTTGTTCAAGTGCAACTCTCGCTTAATTTTTAAAAAAATTCCAACAGTGTACAGATGTAAAAATTATCCTCCTGCCTACCGCTTATCATTTTTATTTATTTTTATTACCGAACGCGTTCGCTAAAAACCAATTCTCCATTCCAGAAAAATTAAACGAAATATTGAGCAATCATTCACGTTCACTGGAATAATTTTCGCTGGAACGCAGTGTAAATTCCCCAGTTTGGGCACAAATTGCCCTCACGTGCAGTAAATTTTCGCGGGTCAGCGAAGAAAAATTCACTGTTCGTCTCGCGCTTTTTCCCCCAGGGTGAAAAAATCCTGAAAATCGAGTTCGCTCCACGATTACCCGCCCCATTCGGTGATTTTTCTCCGCGCAAGAGAATAGAAACGCTTTATTACCGATCTTGCATCGTTAATGACGATCAATCATTCCGATCCACGTATTAATAAGAATTTATCAAGTGAAACGTAAAATCGCTCTCTCGATTTTCCAGCGCACGCTCCACTACACTCACCTGATGTACGCGCCGCATACAGATACAATACGCAATTCCATTATTTTCTTCCCCGTTGGAAAAAAAAACTGGGGGAGAGGGAGATAAAAAAAAGTAGCCGGTGAAATATGTAATTTCGTGTGTGCCCGGGCGGTGGAGAGGGCTACGCCCACGTAGCTTGTTCGCTCATACGTTTCGCCTGGAGTCTTTGGTCGGCGTCGTACCTCCGTTGCCTGGATGTGCGGTAGCCATTCAGTATGACAATGGTTCTCATTTGACCACGAAATTCTTTCAAATATTCAACAATGTCGTCGTTGTCCACTTTTGTTCTCCGTCATTTTCAGGACTGGCGGTGGGGAACATGTTCATTATGGCGAGGAGTAACTCCTCGAGATTAGGTTTATCTGATGAGAGGGGATCGGACGTGGGGGAGAGGGCATCCGCGAGGAGTGATAGCCACTGGATCGATAGTTCATTTAGCGGATAGTTACGAGTTACGATGACAGTATGGGAAATGCTACACTCATCTGTTCTGGCCAGGCAGAACGACCGTTACGTGGGGATGGGCTTGTGCCTCTCGCTTTTTGATCCTTTCCCTCTGAGTATTATTGTCGATTTGGTCCGATTACTGGAGAAAATAGTTTCCTATTCTTTTAGTTAAGAGTATGTGATCAAATCCATCCATCCGTTCTAATTTACTGAGAACAAGTTTCTGCACTGATGGAATGATTCATTTATTCTAAATGAGATTCGTTAATTATTGACGAATGGTAGAGGTGAATATGAGCAAATAGTTAACGAATGGTTCACTCGATAGGTGAAAGGCGAGCCTGAAATATACGTTTGTTAAATATTAACGAATGAACATTTGGTGCACTGTTAGAAATTTTTTGAAATGGCGAGGTCACTATTTCGTGAGAATTACATTGGAATTCGATTCGTCTTGATGAAATTGACATAGAATTTCCAATATTTAAATGTTTCACGGCTATCCCATCGGAATTAATAGTGTCACTTTTAAATTCAGCAGCGAAGTGGTCAAACGGTTTAAGTCGATTTTGGCTATTGGCCAGTGTTCAATGAATATCTCGAAATCCAAGGGAGATAGCACAATTTTTCTCATAACCTTTTTAGTAGCACTCAATTCGCTCTACAAAAAAGGTAAGTATGAAAATTTCGCTATCTCCCTTAAATTCGGAAATATTTCTGGAAAACTCAACTACAGATTAAATTGACTTAAACCGTTTGACCACTTCGCCACTGAATTATTATTATGAATTTTTTTTTAAATGCTCAGTTGTAATAGATGAATTATCTAAATAATATTTTGTTTGAAGGTAGGAAATGGGATTTTTTCGTCCAACGAACAACCCAGTTCAATTACTTGATTATAAAAAATTGCAAAAATCATGAAATTTCAGATTTCACTAAAAATTCTATGAAATTTCAAATTTTTTAGTAGTAGCAGACGAAATAATTCAACTGAAATTTACAGTTTCCGTTGATCCATAAAGTTATAAATTTTCAATAGCAACATTTTTTGAAATTTCATTGGAATTATAATGTGATGAAAATTTCCAAGTGTTGAAAATAAGAAATACTTTAAATGGCATTCAGCCCAGTTCTGCTCATAAAATAGATACCCCTCCGTGACCACTCACCGGCACGTGAAAAAATGTATCAAATTCCAAGAAATCCCCCAAAAAATGAAACATTAATTTTTTCATTCTCGCTCTGTGATGCTCTTTTGTGGGATAATTATCTTTCCATCGGGTGGGAAAGGAGTTTAAGCATCGTTCCCTTCTTCCACTTCTTCTCTTTTCAAACCGAAAGACAACGTTGCATATAACGTGGTACGTTGCTTCCGGCCTATGGCGCTTTAGGTACGGGAAGAACCGAACATTACGGTATCGGTGAACTTCCGGTCAACTCTGGAGGCGTCATGGATGAACGTATCGTCTCCGTCGTGAATCCCCATACCGAATTCCCCCGAAAATAGGGAATAAGCCGAGATCGGAGTGAAAATTCCGGCAATCCCCCATAAATTCCCATTCTCATGGAAATTTTATTCAAATCAAATTGCCCCTGTGTGTCCCTGTTTTTCGAATACAAGAGGTGTCCTTCGAAGGGATATGAGGGTCTCCTTTCAAGACCTTCATCCTTCGCCTCAACACACATCCAAAAGAAATCATTCTCTCATACCCCTTGTGTAATTTACCTCAAAGTATAGCAATTACCGGGGATAATTGCTCGTAAGAATGGAGGAGATGCGTGAAATAAGGAAAAATACACATTGTGACCTCATTTGGCACATGGGAATACATTCAGCTCCATATAAATTTCAAACAAATCCCTGATACGATTGTGATACTCATCTCACGACTCTTGGATTCACTCAGAGGAGTATTTAATACTCAAAGCAGATAACGCGGAATACAGAACACAACGTTAAAAAATAGTGGATAAAAGAAGTCAAGAGGAGAAAAGAAAAGAAGAGAGAAGAGTCTTGGATTGTATTGTTTTCTCGGTTCCTTTCTCGCATTAGCATAAGAATTCAGCGTGCACCTGAGCCGAATGCCGATCGATCCACGAGTGAATCAAGACTACAGGGCGCTCTTACGAACACACGAGCACACGCTAGACGAATCATACGGAATATCCGATATAACAAGTTGGATTGTACGATATAAGCCGCAAACCACATCCCCGACGAGGTATCGGACACACATCCGAAACGGATGACTAAGTGCAACGCTTATAGACTTCCTAATATCGATTTTGGGATACGCTTCGTAGGCAGTGTTAGTTTGGCATCGATCGAGGATTTTTGATGACTAGATTGACCTTGTTTTGGTTTGAGGCGGGGGGAGGGGGGGCGGTGACGGGGAGAGGAGATCTCATTTTGATGGGACAGCTGGCCACATCCGATGATCCTTGAGGCCGGCACGCGCCTACATGTGCATGGAGGTATGAGGATAATAAAAATAACCAGTCACGGTCCAGCTGCTTATGCCGAGATGGCGAGGGATTTTACTGCGAAATTTTTCGAGGATCGGAATTTTTCAGGGGAATTTCGGGGAAATTAGTCGGTTAACATTAGACGGGTTGGAAATTTCCTCGGTTTTTTGGGGAGGTAGTTATAGATATTTTTTGGGAATTCAGGTCATGAGGGAGACAATTTTGATTTTCAGGGATGTGTCACGGATTTTCAGGAATGGAGTGTTAGTTATTGGGGACGCTCGACACTGAATCGAAGGACCACAAGTGTCAGTGGTTTTTATCACTGAAAATTGGTGATAGAATTCTTAAAATTAGAGGTGAATTACTGAAAATTAGTGATGATGTCAGTGGAAATTGGCGATAATTTCACTGAAAATTTGTGAAAGAATACTGAATTTCAGAGGTTGGTACTTACTGAACTTTACAATTAGGAATTCCTACTGTTCAGGGATGAATTTTGAGAAATCAGTGACATATTTGTGAAAATCAGTGACATGTCACTGAAAATAAGAACTTTTTCGCTCAGTGTTTAAAGCTGTGAATTATAGTTCAAATCCGTCGATTACTTTTTATTAATTTGAATTTATTATTAAAATGAATTACTCGAAAATTAGTAAATTTTGTTGATCTTATTTAGAAATTAATGAAATACGCAATGATTTGAGTTATCGATTAGTGGTCAAGTGAATAATTTCAACTTTCTTTACATGATTTTCCACTACCTCAATCATTGATTGATAGAATAATTTGAAATTCAAATGTTCGAATTCATTGATAAATTATTTAAAAATTTGAAAAATTGATTAATGATGAACTTCACAATAAAAACTTGTTTGCTATTGTTATCTGATCGCATATTTATTTATATTCGGTATTTTTGGCGATGTCTGGCTGCATGTGAATGTTCAATGTTTAAATTTTGAATTCAATTCAAATAATCTAAATTTTTTTTTATTTCATTTTTTTTGTCGCATTGACAACGAGGTCATTAGCGACAATTTACAAAAGAAAGAAAGAAAAATGACAACATAATGAAATATGGATGGATAAAAGAGAGAAAAAAATGAAAAAATATATGAATGATTATATATTCGTGGCCATAAAGTGGCTGCTTTAATCTAAATTTAATCTTCGCCTCATAGATTTAATTTAGACCTATAATTTTTATGGATCTAAAATCCGGAATAATATGAAATATTCCATAAATCAATAAATTAGGTGGAATAAAGTCAACGGAAAAATTTCATGCAAATTAGTCATTAAAAATTTCGAAAGTAATTTCACAACATCGGCGAACCTAGATAGAAGCCATTACTCATCGAATTTTGATTCCTCTCGCACTGACGTACAGTTACATACGGTACATGTCGTGCATTTTTTATATAACGGAGTTGCAGGATGTGCAATATATATCACACAGAATGCATATAAGCGCGGGTGTATCTGCGTGCGTGTGATTTTTGTTCAGAGGCGGATGCGCAGTCGATTGCCTCGGGGAGAAATTGGTTGGTCCACCTCAAGCACAGATTTCACATCCGGATGCCACGGGCTCATTCAAGGACCAAAATCCGACTCGGCTTTCATGCCAGTGGTACGTTCTTTTCGGAATCAGCAGTTTCACGATGTAGCTTTGTTCCGGGGACAGAGCAGAATAAAAGTAGCAGGTGGCGCCCGTTTTTTTTGGGGATCTGGTCTCTTGCAAGGTGAATGAGAGTGCACATGGGTTGGATTGGTTTATCCCGGGGACAGTTATGGTGATGGGACACAGGTGGCCTCGTAACATGCTTTTATTGAATGCTGACAATTTGATTGTTAACGATTTTTTTTACGGGAGAAAAATTTATTTCCATTCGCTGTTGGGGTTTTTCGATGTTTTTGCATTTTTATGAAGGATTGTTAGAGTTATAAATCATGACGAATGTTCTCGCGACATTCAGTCGAATGGACATCTGGAAATGTTAATTAAATAGAATTTGACAATCCTTGTTAATAATTTTTTTTACTGGAGAAAAATTTATTTCCATTCGCTGTTGGGGTTTTTCGATGTTTTTGCATTTTTATGAAGGATATTCAGAGTTATAAATCATGACGAATGTTCTCGCGACATTCAGTCGAATGGACATCTGGAAATGTTAATTAAATAGAATTTGACAATCCTTGTTAATAATTTTGTTTACTGGAGAATAATTTATTTCCATTCGCTGTTGGGGTTTCTCGATGTTTTTGCATTTTTATGAAGGATTGTCAGAGTTATAAATCATGACGAATGTTCTCGCGACATTCAGTCGAATGGACATCTGGAAATGTTAATTAAATAGAATTTGACAATCCTTGTTAACAATTTTTTTTACGGGAGAAAAATTTATTTCCATTCGCTGTTGGGGTTTTTCGATGTTTTTGCATTTTTATGAAGGATTGTCAGAGTTATAAATCATGACAAATGTTCTCGCGTCATTCAACCGAATGGACATCTGGAATTGTTAATTAAATAGGATTCAACAATCCTTGTTAACAATTTTTTTACGGGAGAAAAATTTATTTCCATTGTTTGTTAAGTTTTTCGATCATGTTTTGCATTTTTATGATGAAGGATCAAGAATGTTATAAAAAATGACAGATATTCTTACAACATTCAACCGAATGAACACCTGGAAATGTTAAAGAAATCATTGCATTGATAATGACATCGGATTTTGTTTCGGTTTTTGATCCTCGAAAATAAATAGTTTCATGGGAACAGATTTTTTTACCACAGATTATATTTTTTTCTGTCAACAGTTCGAATTCTTCTAAGGATTTCTGATGACCACAACAAAAATTTCAGTTTTGTGAAAGATATTAAATTTCCTTCAATCAAGTTGGCTAATTTCCCTCAAGCATATCTTCAAATATTCTCCCGTGGAGCATATTGCTTTTCGGCAGAGTTAATTTTGTTCTCGCAGTGCATCACGAGCACATCATTCTCTCAAAAAATAAAGAGTTTGTTTCAATGAATTATTTGGGTTCCACAATCAATTAAATATTCCGGGAGGTGACGGACCTTCAAGCAAATTCCACCAAGTCCAAGCATTTTACACTGATAACAATTTAATTAGAGACGAGGGGGCACAACAGGCAGCTTAAATATAATTTGAAATGTTAAAAAAAATTGAAAAAACCGTCAAATGTTCCGCTTTGCCCCATCCGTTGATCTTTCATTGAAAATTTTCTCGTGAAATGAAGAGTTTGTTTCAATGGATTGTTTGGGTTTGCCCGAAGATGATTGAAATTTTCACGATGCATGACAATCAATTAAATATTCTGGAAGATGACAGACATCCACACGAATTTCGCCGAGCAAAAGAACTCTCATTCGTCTCCATTGGTACGTGTATGGGGACACGTACGTGTCCTGTGAACAATTGAAGATCCAGAAGGGGGATCAGAGTCTCTCTTCCGTGGTGGACTTCGTCCCCCTCGTCGAAAACGCTGGAATCGATTGGAGGTGGACAATAAGAGAAACACCTCTTTTCTCCCCCAATCCCTCTCACAGTCCCCAGTCGTGCAGGAGTGACATGCAATGGGAGGAGAGAAAAGCCAAATGTCCCTCCGATCAAACATTCGTATCACGGCTCAACGTGCGGGCACGTAACATCTTCTCTTCTTGGGATTGTTGGAGACCCACCGACACGTCGCGTTTCGTCGTCGTGTAACCAATTGATTCAAACGCAACTCGTTGTATATGTGCAGGTTATCGGGGGATATTGGGTTTGCCCGAGACCGTAAAATACCGAGGCGTTTCAAATACTTCTATTCTCAAACGATTTCTTCATCGTTGAAGCTGGAATCTGTGTCAAGTCGCATCAAATCACTGCCAAACTCTTTTTTCCTTTCTTTTATTTTATTATTTTCATTTACATTACATTTTACAAGACATTACTTTTTTCATTTATTTTTCATAAATTAATCATGGCCGTTGTTTAAATTCTCATGGATCTTCTTTTTGGCATGAAATTTATTCCTGGAAGAATTCTGAATATGGGCTAATTTGTTATGGTTTAGAAAAATGATTTTCAGAGTTAAATATTCTTGAATCTTCAAAAACTGCATTTTAAACCTTCAAAGTTTGAATAATAATTAAAATAATATTGAAGAATAACAGAGTTACAAAATGTTTAATAACCGAGGATCAAATGTCCTTAAACAAAATTTTTGTGGGGAGTAATTTTATTTGTGATAAACAATCCGTCATCATGAAATAAAAATTATTTCTTCATAGTTCGATCTGGAATCTGTGTCAAGTTACATCAAATAGGTGTTAAACTTTTAAAAAATTTCTTTCATTTGATGATTTTCATTGAAATTTTGTTTTACAAGAATTTATTCTTTTCCATTCCTTCGTTATAAAGGAATATTTCCTTAGATTTCATTGTTTAAATTTCCAAGAGCCTTATTCTTTTGACATGAAACTAGATTCTGGAAGGATTCTGAATAGAGACTAATTTGTTACGATTTAGAAAAATGAATTTTAAAGTTGAGAAATTCATAATCTTTAAAAATGGAATTTAAAACTTTAAAGTTGAACAAATAATCGATATAAGTATGGCTTCTCTTGTATCAAGAAACTCACGTTTCGAAAGTCATTAAAAAAATATCCTACACTGCGAACGGAAAAACTTTCGTCAAAGATGTCGTACTTATCCCAAAGACGAGGATAATTTTTCCATAACAAGAAAATGCTTTCTCAAACGCAGTCATTTGAATCATTTTATTCAATAGTTTTCAACTCCCTAATCCAAAATAGTTTAATGCAATAACCACTTGACTTGGTCGCTTTCTTGTTGTAAACAAATTGCCCCTCTTCTTCCTGACAAATCCAAAATCTCTTGACGAAAGATTTATTTTCTCAGTTTGAAATATTTTCTTCTTATCAATTTTCGAGCCGTGAGTTTCTTGAGAAGTAAAGTCGAACTTTTCGAGAAACTTCTTTTTTCTCCTTGGACCGTAGAATGTTCGAAAATGTTCGTGGGAGGTGATTTAATTTATTACAACTGATCCTCAGCTGTCGGATGGACCTGCAGAAATGAAGAAGAAAGTTCTTCCCATTTCTCTTCTCACTTCATTGTTGCGTCTCTCCGATTTTACATACTGCATGCTAAAAATAAATAAAAAGACGATTGCAGTGGTCCTACGGACGACAGATTTTACGCATGCGACTGGCATCGTCGCCTGGGGTGGGCACTGCCAAACTTGGACACCAGGGAAAGATGATTCGGATGACCAACGACGAATATAACACTTGTCCCAGCCAATAAGGACGTGACGGCGGGGATATCGGTGACCAATATGGCAAGGCGGATTCACTGATAATAGTCAATATGCGAATGAGAAACAATGAGTCTGGCCTTTTGGTTTCCATATGAAGAGAGAGGCTCCCGTAAATAGCATTCTCTGCTGCATAAACAACTTCCAATTGTAGACCTGGGCGTGATCGAATACGAGAGATGAATTCAATGGGAAAAATTCGAGGAAATTCGTCAATTACAGTTGATGAAAATACTTCCACGAATTTATTCCGTCTCGTCTGCCATTACTCCCGACAATTGGAATTACGAGTCGAGAGTGAACAAAAATTTATCTGAATATTATGTCTATCGTACACCGAAAGTCCTTTCCATTTTGATTAAAATTCGAGTAAGCACCCACGCAATTCCTCTTTCTTTCTACCGGGGAGAAACGATTTCGTAATTCACGATTCACCGAGGCATCGTAACCCAAGTATACTCGATCGACGTTTTCACCTATTACTTCTTGTTTTCATTCCCTGCACCAATACTCAATCTCGAAATGCCCGAGAGAGATAGCTTCGATTGCGATCAGTATAAAAAAATATATTTTCGCATTCCGTTAGTGCACTGTTGGAATTTTTTTGATGTTTCATGGCAAATATTGTAGTAATTCTCATGAAAGTGACATTGAATCCGATTAAAGGGAAACATCGGTGCGAATTTTTAATGAAATATGAATACTCAGAAATAAAATGACATGAATTTTCAGGATTTTTCCGAATTTTCACGAAATAATTGAGCTGAAAAATCTAGTGTTTTATTGATTTTCAGAATATTTGAGTTTTTAATGACAAGATTCCTCTAATAAAAAATAGGTGAAACATTTTTGGTCAGCAATCTATTTCGCCAAGCATATGCTCGACTTAGGAATTTTTCAAGGTTATCGTAGCTTATGAATGAATAAATAAAAACATATATATATATTTTTATTCATTTATATGTATATAAATATACATATGTTTCAAATTTTTTAAATGTATATATATATGCAAAAAAAATTATCACCGATGAATATATATTCTTTTTTTAGTTTATTATACATATATGTGTGATAGCTAAGCTGTCGAGGAAGGAACGGGAAAACTATAGCGGAAACTTCGATATTCAAATTTCAAACAAAGTTGAACTTTTGGATATACCAAAAATGCTTATGGAATTATTATGAACAATAAATTTATATACACATTGAAAAAAAAATGAGAATAATGGTTTAAAATATAAAATCAAAACAAAAAATTGTGAATTTATCATCGCGCAAATTTTTGAAGATCATTTTTCAAATTTCTTAAATCGAATCATAATAAAAGCGGACATTAACTCCTTTTCAATAAATAAATGAATACCTAATGATAAAAAATAATACGTATAAATCACTATCCAATCATGCGCGCGAAGCGCTCCCTTCCTAGTGCCTGAAATTTCAGTGGAAATGAAACATGAAAAAAATTTCCGGGATTTGACACAGAAAATTTAAACGAAAATTGGTACCAGTGCATCTTCCCTACTTTCAGGACAACTGTAATTTCCTAATCCAGAAGAACATGCGCTTCCGCGACAGTCTCCGTGCCGAGTGACATACTATTATCGCGAATGGATTTGTCCGCAGGATATAGGATTTTTTATGGCAAGAGTTGACGCGTTGTACTCTCCCACGCATGTGTGCGCACGATGGCTAAAAGGCGCTAGTGCCGCCATTATGGTCTCTCTTTCGTGGAATAGGCTATTGCACCACGAGAGATCCACGCGAGTCGAGTCCAAATGCGCCGGCTTTGCGTCAATCCCCGGGATTTCTGCGGACATTTTCATTTAATTGAATCGATCGGAGAAAATCACTCGTCATGTAATTAATTGAAATGTACGACGAGACCCCGACTATGACAAAAGTCTTTACTCAACAAGATCTTCAGATCATTTTTAAATGGAATGTTCGAGCTTTGAGGATGCGCTGCACGATTCGGCCGGACAAAATCTCGGATTCTATTAGCGGTGAAATTATAACGGATTGACGGGACTGGGAGAAGGATTTCTCTTGAATCGTAAATACCGATCTGACTTTGCTGAGCTTCTGTGCTCCTTCGTGCACTGGGCATTGTCCCCCCTCCACCATCTTGGCTTCTCGATGTGAATGGTTAAGTACTTCCCGGTGCAGCTGTAACGATAGGAGTCGCAGGCACATGTGTGACTATCCCCGCATTTTTTTTTCTCCTGGTACACGTGTGCAACCTGCCGTGCCCGCATCTTTGGCAACGAGTTATCTGTTTAGCCCTTCCTATTTCTTGAAATAGATAAAAGAAGTAGAGAAATTTTGTTTAAAAAAGAATGCAGAAATCATGACAACGAAATTTTGTCCTCCTTTCATTTCCACAAATCGTCGATTCTCCTTGTTTCTCCTATTTGTTTATCAAATGATTTGAAAAGGCTCAATTCAAAATTCATGTTCAAACGCTTCTCTTCCGATTCGGGAGCGCCACCTTGTGGATTTCTTCCTGAATTATCGTCGTATGATGAGTTGCCAATGGTGAAGAATAGTTTTTCCAGTCGGTACATCAGCTCCAGCCGGTCTCATTCCCCTCGAGGTAGATAAAGGAAATTTGAAAATTTATAGAACACAGCATCGATTGAAAATATATATTTTTCATAAATAATGTTTGACAAGAGGAATATTACTGAGTTTTGCGTGAGGATTATATTAATAAATATAAAGATAAAGTCACAGTTGTCGTTAAGTATCACGTGGTTACAACATCTCTGCAATCGATTTTACTAATGCAGTTAACAGAGGAGTCTCTCCGTTCATGATTTTAAATTGTTTTGATAATACTATATACAGATATTCACGAAGCAAGCATTTCGTCTCAATGGAATGTTCCAGATGATGAAATTGATCTCAACTGTATTATAAAAATTACTCAATTTTCGAGACATTCTTCTCGAGATTATTCAGCTCTTCGATAATAGCTTTAGGGAGATCCCGCCCAACTTGGGCATCGAGGTAATCCCTGAGCTCAGCAGCTTCCTGCTTCCAGAAGTCTTTGGGTAATCTGAATAGCTCCTGTAAATCGACGTTTTCCTGAAGACCATTCAAGTTGAGGGAGCCCTGTTTTGGTAGTAAACCGATTGGTGACTCCACCGCAATATCTTCTCCCTCGATTCTACGCAGAACCCAATCGAGAACTCGGGAATTCTCACCGAATCCTGGCCACAGGAATTTGTTGTCGGCACCTTTTCTGAACCAATTGACGTGGAAGATTGCGGGGAGTTTTGCGTCTTGAATTCGGGACATGCTCAACCAGTGGCTGAGGTAGTGACCAAAGTTGTAACCGAAGAATGGTCTCATGGCGAATGGATCATTCATAATTACTTTAGCCTGGAGAAATCGAAAGAAAAAACAAATTATTCGAAGCAATCTGTTGATTCCTTGCGTTCTTTTCGTCCTTCAATACTTTTCGATAAATGAAACAACGACTGAAGGCACCACTGACAGCGGATTTCAATCAAGTGAACATGTAGACAAAAATTAGGATCAATGTATCCTCTAATGATAATTGACTCTTACCTTGTGTTCAGCCGCAGCGGTGGCCTCTGATCTCATAGTAGCTCCAATGAACACCCCATGCTGCCAATTTCTTGCCTGATATACAAGTGGAACTCCCTGGGGTCTGCGACCACCAAAGAGAATAGCATCAATCGGTACACCCTCCGGATTTTCCCAAGCTGAATCGATTATCGGACACTGATTAGCTGGAGTGCAGAATCTTGAGTTTGGATGAGCAGCAGGTGTCTTAGAATCCCTTGGCCAGGGATTTCCATGCCAATCGGTTATTTCAACGTCATTCGCTACCTCCTTCTCCATACCCTCCCAGTAGACACCACCGTCACTCGTACGTGCCACATTAGTAAACAGTGTATTCTTGAAAATAGTCTTCATCGCATTGGGATTAGTGGCTGTTGCTGTGCCGGGTGCAACACCGAAAAATCCATTTTCAGGATTGATAGCTCGTAGCCTCCCTTTCTTGTCGAATCTCATCCAGGCAATGTCATCGCCGACGCACTCGATTTTGTAACCGGGAAGTGTTGGCTGCATCATTGCGAGATTTGTTTTGCCACAGGCGCTTGGAAAAGCTGCTGCGATGTACCTTTTCTTTCCTTTTGGATTTGTAATACCTAAGATCTGGAAATGTAGGAATTCTTCATTAGTTAGTCTACTTTCTTGACAATTCACTGTGCCAATGGCGTTCTAGATTTTTCGATAATTACCAGCATGTGTTCTGCCAGCCATCCTTCTCTCTTGGCAATAGTGGATCCAATCCTCAGTGCGAAGCACTTCTTCCCCAGCAATGAGTTGCCCCCATATCCACTTCCATACGAGACTATCTCATTTTTAGCTGGTTTGTGTAGAATAATCGTTCTCTCCGGATCGCAAGGCCACGAGGGCTTTATCTTAACTTGCGAATCATTACTCGGCACTCCAACCGAGTGGAGACACTTGACAAAGTCATCTTTCCCAAGGACATCAAGCACACGCGATCCCATACGGGTCATAATTTTCATCGAGCACACAACATAAGCTGAATCAGTGATTTCAATTCCAATCTTAGACAATGGTGAGCCGATTGGACCCATACTGAAGGGAATGACGTACATGGTGCGTCCTGCGACAAAGGAAATGCGTTAAACGGAGACAATGCATGATTCAACAATCTGTAATTACCTTTCATGCAGCCAGGGAAACGCTCCACAATTGCCTGCTCCATGTTGCTGGGACTAATCCAGTTCCCCAGAGTACCTTTCACCCCTTCTCGGGGTGTTGGGATAGTCTCGTTCTTTGAGTCTGTGCTGATGAAAGTGCGACTCTCCACACGAGCCACGTCCGCCGGATTCGTTCTTGCTAGCCAGCTGATATGAGAGAAAGAAAATACATTTACTGATAGACTGATTCGTTTATTCCAAACGAGATTCGTTGACTATTAACGAATGGTAGGGTTGGATATGATCAAATGAATATTCGTTAATGATTAACGAATGAATGTTTGGTGGGACCAAATAGACTCTCGTCTCCAACCAAATCCATTCGTTAACAATAACAAATCCTTTCTATCAGTGTTGAGTCTTCAGTATTTTCGCTGAATAGCCTTGACTGCGACTTTCTGTTCACACTTACCAGTTCTCGTACTTCGAAAGACGTTCGACGGTTCCTTTCTTCTCCAGCATCTGCAGTAAGGCATTGTTCTCAGCTTCACTTCCGTCGCAGATGTAAACCTCATCGGGTTTACAGAGTTTTACGCATTCCTCGACGTAAGCCCTTACTTTGGGGGCCAGTGGAACCGATAATTTATTCACGAGGGGAACTCCGCTGATGTGATCATCAACGTCATCTATCGAACTTGCGCTCTTGGTGGCCTGCGTTGCCATCAGGTTCGTCACCCTGAAAAGAATAATCACTCAATAATTGAAATCCCGGTGAATTCATGCGGTTATTTCAGTCCTCAGATCACGGTTGTTAATTAAAACTTTCCTAGGACTTCCCGAATGGGTAAACGATAATGACAGGCTTCTCCCACAATCTTGGATCATTCGAGAGTGAAAGGGAAGCCATTAGAATCTTCAATACCCCATTATTATCATAAATACATAATTCACACGTGGATAGTATTTACCAGGCAAGGAACTGGCGCCGAAAAATCCGAAAACATTCGAAGTTTAATGCTCCAATGATGAAAAATCGCGGAAAATGACAAGTTGGAATGACAGGTTTCACTTCTCCCTGGTAAAAGTGCAATAAGTCAAAATAAATATCGTTTCCTACTTACTGTGGGTACAATTTGTCAACTAGGTACGGCATTCTGTATGATTTATTATACTTGGCGGCGACGCGATGCGTAAAAATTGAAAATCTCTGTGGCTTAGCGACAGATCCCCAGACACCGTAATCAACAGTTCTCAGGAATTTGGTGCATTTGTCAGTATTTCCGCAGTTATTTCTCCCGATAATCGTCGAGAATGCTCGTAATCTCGCGGTGTCCCTTAGACAACCAGTGGCACTAATCGTCTTCGGTTGTCTGGCAATGATCCATCCAATGTTCGGCATCTTGGCACCTCCACTTCTGGTCTTTTATACACGTTGAGCAAGAGGGACAGAGTCCGAGGGTCGAGGGATCCCTTCTTCTTTCTCCTTTTTTTCCCCAACTTCTCGTTCCCCTCCAGTTACAATAGAGAGACGAGCCCCTCGAATATCAACCAATCTGATTGCTTCACGTCACGAATAGCTTCAATTTCCGGTGATTAGATTACTCAAATCGGTGGGGGAAGTTCAAACATGTGTCGCAAGAGGACAAGTTGTTTCTCCAGTGTGTTTAGCGATCGTCACAGCTGATGAAATACCTCGGCTTCTTTACAGCTTTCCACGTATCACCTTCGGGAGGGGCACGACTACAGATGTTTTTCCCTCAGAAATCATCTGCTTGGAGTCGCAGAAAGCGGGGAGTTTGCAGCATCTCCGGGGAATAATGACGGGACTTGGGCTGTTACGCGGGTTTGAAACAGAACGGTGAAACGGAGACTGAACGCACTGCTTGATCGGCGCTTTCAACACAGTAAATAAGTGTATCGGCTGTCCCGGTTTTATACGAAAGCGTTGGCCCCCTCGCTCTTCTATTTTTGCAGGCGGAT
Source organism: Diachasma alloeum (assembly GCF_001412515.2). NCBI lineage: Eukaryota > Metazoa > Arthropoda > Insecta > Hymenoptera > Braconidae > Diachasma > Diachasma alloeum. The sequence goes on from NW_021680349.1 coordinate 2,681,403, forward strand.
CGGCTCGACGCATCGGCATTCATCATTATCTTTTATTTTTGATTGTTGGGTACCGTGGCCTAAGCATCTTATTTATCTAAAACATTTTCATTCGGAGAATATTGCTGGGGATTTATTTATTCTTTTTCGTTTTGGTGATAACGGCCGGAGTTGAAGATTGGAGGAGTAGGATGGGCTTCAGGTGTTATCAGTATGATGTAAGGGAATTTGTTTGTTTTTGATGAGTTGAGCTGACAAACTGCGTCAAGCTGACACGAGCGAATCCACTGCAATGCTTCATTCTTGAAATGAAACTCCCTTAATTCATTGCGGGGAGGGGAAAGGGTAGAAAATTTTACACCCGCGTGTTGCATCCACTTCGGCTATCGATGAGGAGTATTTTTTCGTTCATCAGTGGTTTATCGTTGCAGAAGAGGGGAGACAGGGTCCATGAACTTTCGAACTGGACTTGGTGGATTTCTTTCTCGTGTTGTTTGGAAAAGAGATTTGCGGGGAAATTGTTTGCCTTGTGGGAATCAGTTGTTTACGAGCTATTTTCATTCAATTATTTTTATTGAGCTTTGAGATTTGGCGAGTGGTTTTGAATTTACGTATTTTTGCGGACTTCATGGAAAATTCTAGTGGATTTTTATTGAACTTGTATTGTGAATGCTATTTGTTTTTGGATTCTGTTGAAAAGTTCTGCAGTTTTAGAAAATCCTATGAGAAATAATGTAAAATGAATGTAAACATAAAATAAAATAACAGTATTGTTCAGAAAAAATCAGTAGAATTTTATCTTTCTCCACAAATTTTCTGTAGTAATTCCTCGATATGAATTTTCCAAGTTTTTCAACTCTATTTTTCCTCTCCTTCCATTAAAAAGTCAAACGAAAAACCTGCAAAATTTGAGCCGAACAATTTTTGTAGAAAATATCTGAAAACAGTAAGTTGTGTACAGCAATTGAATTCTATTGATTTTTTTCTGTAGAATATTTCCCACTGAACATTTTTATTGAACACAACGCACAGATAAGCTACGGAATTTTTTCAATAGAATCGGTTAAAATTAATCGAAAGTTCAATAGAAATGCAAAAGCCTTTTCTAGCGAAATCGAATGAATTTTATGAATATTTTTCGTACGTGTTAGTTCCGCTGGAGACTTACGTTTTTATCACTCTTCTGGACGTTTGGGTAATTTATTTATTGCAATTATTCTCGTATTCTTTGAGCGAACGACGCTGGAGGTCAAGGAGTGTCAATCTCCCACGGGTTTCATAGGAACTCCTAAGATATGAGCGAGTCCGTAGTCCGGTTTGTGTCTGGAGTCTACAGCTGATAATTGGTTCGGGTTACTTATTTAGTTGATAAAAAATACTGAAACCAGGAGGCTCGTTGATTTTATTTCTTAGAGAGATAACTCCAAATTAATTTCAATCCCAAAAACTTTGCGCTGAATTATCGCGTAATTTCAATGACTTTGATTATCATTGAGGAAAAAATTTGGAAATTATGAGGAAAAATAATTCCCCGTTATTTATCCAAGATTCTATTTTCGATCTGTTTGCCAACATGTCATGAAAACCTGTCAATATTCCTGTTTTCAATTTGCGGTTGTTTATGTACATTTGAGACTGCTGTGGAAATAGATCATGCGATTTTCAACGAGTGTTTACTCCTGATTTACCCACGTAATCAGCTGACATTGTTTATTACATTCGATACATTTGGCGTGAGTTTTGGTTTTGTTTAATCTCGATGGAGGAACTCCTTGATTCATTTGTACCTTGATCCGATCGTTCATTCATATCAGAATCTGCCCCGGGAGATTAGATTGAGAGATCAATCTTTGTTCTTAGCGAATTGAGTGAACTATGTATGAGAAAAAATATAACGTAGCTGCTGGGGGATGACCTCGTTTGATTGTCGGTTATTTTCGTGGGAACAAAAAGAGTGGAATGGAAAATCGAGGAAAATTCTTATCGTACTACGTAAAAGTCTGGATTTTGCACTTTGCTGCACCTGTGAATCATGTGTCGATACCATGTCGATACAAGTCACGAGGCGGAAGGTTATGATAATTCGAAAGGAATCCGTTAGCAGAGGGCATTGATTGTTTTATTATAAATGATTCGGATCCAGAGAAACTGTTCATTTTAATTAATTAAACTTCATTCACATCAAATCAGTATTTTTTGACTATTGAATTCTTAGTTTCATATAATTAAAACATTTTCGTTGAAATATTTACATGAGCTAATTAATATCCAACAGAATACAATTGAAAAAATAAATAGGAAAATTTCAACTAAAAAGTTTTATTTCATTTGGACGTGTCATTTCTCTGAATATAAATTTCTCTTCGTTATTTAAATTAAATGAACTCGTTGAGATTAAATAAATAGTTTTTTAGTTTTAATTGAAAGTTTCATTGAAATAAATACATGAGAATATTAGCTTTCAACAAAAGTATTGTCGAACTGAGCATAAAAATTTCAGGTGAAAAAATGTTAAAATTTGAGCTGTGATTATGAGCATGTGCACAAAATCCTCTAACAATACTGCAAAAATTAATGAAATTGCGCCAGTCAACAGTTGGTCCGGCAATTACCCAACCATTGCCTCACATTTAATAATCGCAGCCGTTAAAATATGATATCTAAACAGCCGGCTACTCGTCCAGTTTAATCCAGTTCACCTCTGATGCATATGAAAGTCAATCTAGTGTGTGCAATAATGAGGGGTTATCTAAATCTTTCCTCACAAGGCTAATAACAAATCGAGTATCGCTACCCACTCAAAGAATTCAAAATAATTATTCCATTAAATCCCCAATCAATCAGAAGAATTCCGAGAATTTCACGGGAATTCCCCGGAAATTTCTGACAATTTCTGGACAATTCTCTTTGTTTACATCTCCGAGAGCGATTGAGACCGCAGAATAATTGCGAAATCTCGATCAATAAAATACCAGACTCAATAATTTTATCGTGTCACAGGGTGAGTTGCCATGTGCAGAGGTCAAACGATTATTTCCATGCTGTAAGACTGTTTCATCGCAGGGGAGCTCCGGCTTTTATCTCCTCACAAGCAGAGATGTTGAGCAATCATCCCAACAATTCTCCAATGTTTTCCTTCATTCAAGTATCGAGCCCTCGTTGTTTTTCTAGCAGCGATCGTTCGATTTTTGCAATCATCCGAAAAACAACAACAATTGCTCCCCATGCTCATAAAAATCGCCAATTTTTTCCTAAAATTCCTCAAACAATATTTTTCCACATTATTTTTCACCTCAAATTCATTGGAATCAGCAGTCAACCGAGACGAAATCAATTTCCATAGACGCGAACGGCCTCGGGAGATACCGGTTTATCATTGGCAGTGCGGTCGAGCCCCCAGAAACGTCACCATCGACACGCGCGACTGGTGAAACCCACACAATACCACCGGGACTGTAGGGGAATAAAATTCCGAGAATTACCTATCCCCCACTTTACTTGCCCTCAGAGGGGAAAATATTTTTATTTTGTGTTCTTGGTACAACGTACTAGACGATTTCCTTTTTTCACGAATATTGGAGTACGCTTCCTGATGTGAAATACGAATTTTTTATTAGAATGTATTGTTCCTTTTCAACATAACAATTTAAAAGTTCAGAATAAGTTAATTTATTAAGTTAATTTATTTATTTATTAGGGGCCTGCAGGCAAAATTGAGACTTTTATTAGAATTTTGGTTTCATTTTGGTTTCTGTAACGAGTGCTCATTCGTTTTGAAATTCAATGGATGGGCTATCAAGTTCTAGATCATAAATGCATATATTTTCAATAATTTCTGCAATATCTCAAGTTCATTCCCACCCAATTCTAGCCCCTTTGTCGAGTATCCTGTACACTGTTAAAAATTTTCGTCTGAATTTTCCTTGCCAAATCCTGAAATTTTTTATCGTGTTTAATTTCTACTGAAATTTCAGGAAATATTGTCATTGAAAAATCAAATATTCCATTGATTTTCTGTTCAAATGATCTGAAAATCAATAAAATACTCGATTTTTCGGTTGAATTATTCCGCGAAAATTCAGAAAAGCAGGAAAATTCATATCTCATATTTTCCGCGAAATTCAAAAAAATTTCCAACAGTGAACAGAGAATGCGAAACGAAAAACATTGAAGTCCGAAAATGAGGGTATCGCTCGCCCCGGATAGAGCCCTAGTATCTTTCGCGAAAGTATCTGGTACGAAGACTGAACTGTACTTTAATGAATCGCCTCTCGATTGGGAATTTCCGTTTCTCGGGAGATACGAAAAAAGCATTATTTTCTGAAGCAGATGACGCCGATACGGTTTTTTTTTCACACTGCGATTTTTTTTTCGTGGGTTTTGATAATTAAATATCATCGGCATTTTTCTGAATGATGAATTTATTGACTTTGGACTGTTTTGAAACGGTCTAAATAGACTTCGAACCACTTGGTTATCGTTCTCTTTCTTTAGACGAGGGATTTGAGGGGTAATTAGATATTTACGAGGCGATATTCCTGATAAACTCGATGTTTTTTTTCGTTTTTTAATTAGAAAATAATTGCAGGGAGTTGGCTTACCGATTGAGGCAGAAGTAGAAATGTTCGGAGTTGTCTTTTGCCTCACGGGTGGCGCCACCGACGCGAATGTGTACATTCAGGTGGTTGTGTACTAAACATCGCTCCGAAACGACGAAACTATTTTTCCGAGGTTTTATCAGTGATTTTTAACAGTGATTGAGTGAAGCTAGAGGGATATAAACACAATAAGGCGTTTTGCACGTGAGTAGACGTTAATGTTGTCGTACTGTCGTGTTATCATGGCCGAAACTCACGGATTTTTCGACTCGGCGTTGTCCCTGTGCGAAAATCCCAAGTGAAAAAAAGTTTGCAGTGTCTCGAATGCACGGGATTGCCCCGGAAAATCTTGTTATTCGGTCCAGGACTGAGTGGAATATTCTTGGGAGGGACTGACGCGAAATTTTTAGTCACCAATGTTTTACATATCGCTGAGTCCAGTTGTCGAAGTAAAACGTGACTGAGTGGTACAATCCACAAGTGGTTGTGTCGTGCATGACATGCAAACGCGTCGAGGCAGCCACATTAAATTTTAAGCCGAATATTTATATTTTTTTACGGTTTATTTCCACTCTCGGCAGTCTTGGTATTTTATTTTCAACTGTTACTGGAGAAATTTCCGGTTGCGTGAGGTGAATACTCCGCGAACCTCGCATTCTCACTTTTTTTCCTGGAGCCAAAGTATTCTGGATATTTTTCTCCTGTCAATTGCTCCAAGTGCCGGTTAAAAAATGAGAATCACAATAATATTGTCGGGTTTTTGGCTCCATTTTGATGATTCTCAGTCATTCCAAGAGATGTCGCGAAGCTCTCTCTTAGATTCACAATCAACGTAAAAATTGAATCTACTTTATCTGCTTGTTTCAGAAAAACAAGTGGGAAATTGCTCTTTTATTGCATATAGTATAGTTATTTTTGGTAATAAATTAGCATTATGCTTCCAAATGGTCATTTTATATATCATTTCCTTCTGTTATGTATAATTCTTGTTTTATTTCATATTATTAAATAAAACAAGAATTCTTTTCAATTAATTTTGTTAGATTTTTAGCTTAGTTGAATGGTTTCATCATCGTTATTCTTGTTATTCCTTTCTTCTTTACAAACGATTGCCTTTTTTACGGTTCTATCTCTCCCCTCAGTCCTTCGATAAAATGTTAATAGAAAAATTTTATTTGTACATACTTGAATGAATTTGAAAATTTTTATCAAATTTAATTACCACTGAAATTTCAAGGAATTTCGTCATTGAAATTTCAAGGAATTTCGTCATTGAAAATTCAGATTTTCGTGGAAAAATCAAAGATAACTTTAAATTTCAGTTCCATTTTTCCCTGAAAATGAATAGAAAACCAGAAAATTTCGGTACATATATTCTTGAATTTTCAGGACAGTGACATTAAATACGATTTAGGGGTAACAAAATTATCAAATCTTAGATTTCACTGAAAATTCAATGTAATTTGGCACTGAATATTCTCATTAGATTGGAAATTCAAATAAATCGAGGAATTCTCGTCTTTATGCTGCTTAAAATTCTGAAATTTTACTGAATTTTCAACCTAAAACTTCACAATTTTTCCCCCCTAAATCGCATTGAGTGTCACTGTCCATGAAATTCCATTTTTTCCTAATAGTATAGGTCAAAAAATTACATTTTCCGATTTTTCGGATCCCACTGGGCCCATATAACACAAAAAATTCAATTTAAAATTTGAACGATCCCAAAGCTTCCATTCGGAAGCAAAAAGGCCATCTCCATTAGGACGTGAAAATAAATTTTGTAAAAGTTTTACTTCAAGTGCTTGGCATTAAATAACGTACATTAGGGTATTCGTAAATCGTAATTTAATGTCTGATTTCAGTGTTACCACAGTAACACTTGGCCTCGGAGTTTTCTGGTGTCTTTCCAAAATGCTTGAGCACTTTATTTTTTCTCCCGAGATTCGGATATTTCGTTGCGTCGTTACATTTAACCTAGGTCCAGATCGTTTAATACTAGCGGTTGAGGGGAGGAGGGGGTGGAGGGTTGGGGGGGGGAGAGGGTAGTTGCCGGGGTGTCAGTCGGGTGTTTTACTAGCCTTAATTTCCCGTGCTTTCGCAGCCAATATGTCGGGGCTGTAAATTTTCAACTTTCGTTGGTTCCTAGATTTAACGCGGGGCATTTTTATTATGATTTTTTTTCCCCCATCCAAACACGCTTTTTCCACCCCTTCGCGATATTAATTTTGTAAATAACGTACGGCCTTTTGCATTCAACTTTGGCTTTTGTTTTGTTTTACGATTTGGAATGGTTTTATTGTTCATCCTTTCATTTTTTATTAAATTTTTTCCAACCGGTGTGCTCGTAAATTTGATGGCCTATGAGGTAATTTATGCATAAAATTACATGAGGGGGTTTAAAAAATGGCTCGACGGATACCGGGACATTGTTAAATCGACGAGGAGAAATTCTCTTTCTTCTTCGGTGAACTGTTGTGTTGAAGAGAGGAGGATTTTACGAGTGAGATACAGTTTTCTATCTTTAATGGTTTTGTGAGAATTATATTAAGGGTTCTAAAATCATATCCTAGGCATGTTCGAACAGGGATGAAGAGTTGTGAGTAATTTTTTATCTCTTGATGCTGCGCTATAATGATGAAACGATGGGAAAAGAAATTATAAAAAAAATTATATGGGTGCGTCATATACCTCGGGTGTATGTACATTATTCATTGACATCAGTGAAAAGGGCGCCGGCCGTATTACGTATGCCGCGAGTTATTATGCCCTCTAAATGTTTAATGTGTTTGCCTTCCTTCGCCGGCCACCGCGGCTTTATGTTTTACTAAGTAAATTACTGTTTTTTTTGTTCCTCAACGTTAATGTTGGCACAATCGATTCGGGCTCTTTCGCCCCACCCTACATTGATGTCGTATACCCCCTCTCTGGGGCTCTTCTTGTTGCCATCCGGCTCTTTCATAGCTTTGCGTATTTTTTCGCCGGTTATTACATTCGTCGGGAATAAAAATTTCACTTGGTGCAATTTATATTTCGTTGTGTATCAGAAATATATTGTGTGCGTTATTTATTCAGAGTGAAATTTCAGTTCAGAATTTTTATTCACGTACATTATATTTACGAATATTTTGGAATTATTTAATTGCTGATTTATGGGGATTTATGAGGAGGTTGAAAAAATTGATGCATTACAAAATGTCATTCTATTTTTACTTTAATAGTATTTTATTTTGTTCTAGTTTTCATGTTCGCAAAACTTCTTGAATTTTTCATGTGGGTTATACATAAGAAGTAATCCCCAAGTTTTTTAAATTCTTCGTGAAGATTATTCATAACTAATTACAAATATTTTCAATTGAAGAGAATTAAGATTTCAATTTCTATTTTGTTGTATCAAAAATATATTACACAAGTCTTCTATTTTTGATGTAACTGCTATTCAGAATATATTTAGGGAATTTGAGAGAAAGATATTCTCAATGCAAGCATTTTTATTGACGTATATTTCATTTACAAGCGGCTCAATTATTTAATTGCTGATTTATAAAGACTAACGATTAAAAAAATTGACGCATTGCAAAATGTGATTCAGTTCAAATTTTAATTGCATTTTATTTTATTCTAATTTTAACATTTGCAAATTTTCTTCATTTTTTTGGGTGGGTTATTCATAATTAATATCGACCATTTTCAATTGAAGAAAATTATTTCTATAACATTTTACCATTTCACTATTTCTTCGCTTTCAACTCAGCAAGATTATTATTTCGAAAATTATCATTGAATCTCAGTAATCAATCCTTCTCAGAGCTCCTACACATCGTGAGTAAATTGTTTAATAGTCCAACCCAATTCCATCGAGCAAACAATTCGCAAACCGCTATATGATTAATGAAACCATCTCATCAAATGAATTTGACATTCTGAAATTAGTCCCCGTATTTTCGGTGTTATCTCGAGCATCCAGTCAACTCCTGAAACAGTAAAAACAACGTTTAACTCTGTATCGTAACCCAGAATCGTTGAGAATAGCGAGGATGTCACTCACATTATCATCGATATTAGAAATAATGTCAACGAGATGATAAATAACACGTGAGAAAACAATTTCAACAGGTTTCAGGTCATGTTGAAAATAATAATATTATGTCAACTCGTTTGATAAATTGTTTCTGACAAATGAGAGGATGAAAAAATGCCGGTGGAAGAGTAAATAAAAAACATTATTATTGTTTCAGTGTAAACCGGGACAATGGAATTCTTTAGTTCAGCAAACAAATGTGATTTTTTATGAAAATGTTTAACCGTTTTATTGGTTTATTAAACACAGCGATAAGACATCGCGTTAGAATTGAGAATTAATGAATCGTTGGGATTGCGAGACTTGCGGTGAAAATTGAAAGGGAAAAGGCTGAAAAATGTTGAAACAATCGTTTATTATTGCACATTGTAATTGCACCTTGTACGAAAACATCCGTTTTAATCGATAAACTAGAGGCGTGTTTCCGTCATTCCCTGTGTAATGAAGAAAGAATTTGCATTTAAATGGGTTGGCAATTTTTTTTCATCACATATTATCCCAATTTTTTTTTCTCCCTATCAGGCTGAGGGTCTTACATTAATTTCTATACATATTTATGTATGATAATTAAAATTATGATTGTCATTGGGAGGTAGATGGAGTGGAACGAGATAAACAGCCATAATACCCTTTCTTTATTAGGAAAATATATTAAACTCCCTCATTACTCCGATGTCGATCAAAATTTTTGTTTCACGCATCATTGAAATATTCATCGTGCGCCCTTGACTCAGCGCCTCGCACGTATAACATTAACCCATGAATTGTTAACATGCCATCAAAAATTCCGCGAATTTATTCACACACTTCGATTTTTCCATTTGCGAAAATTCTCGTTAATTTATAATACGGATCAATGGATCAGGGGGGTGCGAGGGAAAAACTTAATCACCCGAGGGAGAAGGTTTCTACAAAGGACTTTTTAAAATTGATTTGTAGAAAAAAAAGCTAGCTTACCCTTGGATTATTTAAAGCCGTCGGATAGTTTCTTCAAGGGACAACTATCTTTAATCGTTAATAAGTCAAGAACGACAGAGTGGAATATTCCAATTTTTTCTCATTGTCACACCACTTTTTTAAGCTTTAAAATGAGCGCTGCTTCATCCAAATCGTATCATTTGATCCGAAGTAACTGAAAATTCAAGACGGTTCATTTTACCTGTCTTCGCTTTTACATTTTGGAAATTTCAAAATTCTTTACAATTTTTTTTCCATTATTTTGAGAATAGTAAATATTCCCGTGAATTTATCATACCGATTAATGATTCAGAGGTGTGCGGGGGAATCATCAATCGCTCGATTGAACCGGTTTTTACAAAAGGTTTTTTAATACTCATTTTTTTTCATTACTTTGAGAATATTGAAAATTCTCGTTAATTTATAACGCCGATCAATGATTCAGGGGCGTGCCAGGGAAAAACTTAATCACTTGAGTGAGAAGCTTTTTACAAAGGGTTTTTTCAAATATTGAGTTACAGGAAAAAAAGTTGGCTTACTCTTAGATTTTTAAAAACTCAAATAATTATTTTTCATTTCAAACCAACTTTTCAAGCTTTAAAATGAGAGCTGATTTATCCAAATCGTATCTTTTACTCAAGAGATACTGAAAATTCAGTGCAGTTCATTTTTCTTCTGTCTTCGCTTCTAAATTTTGGCAGCTTTCAGCCTAAAATTGCAGACGTTTTCTTGCAAAATGAACAGGAAATGGTTCTTCATTCCTATGAAATTACTGACTACATATATTCAGATCGCCCCATCCTACCCCGCCTGGTTTTGAACTTGAAACCTTTCGCACATGAAGCAACGAATTTTCTCACTTCGCACAAACCATCGGGATTGTAATTAATATAATACGGAACAAAATAGAATTGCGGGAGGGGAATGGATGCTATCAGAGGTGACAATCCGGTGGGCGACAAATCAGCGTGTATATTTAATGCGGATGGTGTGCCGGCATCCCTCCCTTTTTCCTCCTCATCAACTTCCCATTTTGTCTCTCTCTGATAACCGAGAGTCAAAATTCAGCCTCAAACCCAGGTGAATCGTCCACTCATTGCCCTCACCCTCCCCCTCCCCCTCCCCGCGCACATTTCCCCTGGCATATCAGCCCCTCCAATCGTCAGCGTGTCATCGAGTTGGTGCTCTCACAAAACGTGTCCCGGGTGTCCGAGCATTATTCTCGTACTACGATGCGTTTATTGGCCCGAATTGTGTATCCAACACAAAACGCATATTTGTATACGATCCAGCGCAATCAGTGCTATATTATATTAATATTTATACGTTAGGACAGGGAATTTGTATTGACACAAAAACTCATGGTACCCATGGGTGGTAATCTATCCCTGTGTTTTGGTGACGAATTTTCGTCCCCCTATCATCAGTGAATTCGCAATTCGCGGGAATGACTTTTTGAATTACAATGGGTTTTCAATTATGATAGTAATCTTGTTTCGACAATTGTTGGGATTTTTTTTATTACTGGGGAATGGGTGGACTGTGAATGATGATGGTGACGGGGTTCGTTCACCATTTTTTTGAATTTTTTCGTAATGTGAAGAAAATTTTGTGCAATTGAAAAGAATGTTTGGAGATTTTCAACTACAGTTGTCTATTAAATTTCATTCTCATTAATTCTCATTCTTAATTTGCGAGCAATTGATTTGGGTTAATTTTTCATAGTTCGGGAGAACAATTCTCAGTGCACAATTATCCATAAATCCGAAAAAAAATTATTCCCCTTTTTAACACTAAAATGATCCAAAATTATGTTACGCTATTTATGAGCCCATGATCTTCACAAATTGCAACCCTCCAATAATTTTATAAATTTTCCTCAGAAGGTGAGCTTTTCAATTTAAAAAAATAGATTCATGAAATATTTGTCAACAATTGAAAGAAAAAATCAATTGGGAACCTTAAAGTTTAAATAATAAAATCATCTGAAAATGGTTTTAATTAAAAAGTGAAGCAGAAATTGCCATTCCAATTCCCTTCTTATTAATTCTCATTCTTTATTTCCGAGCAATTTATTTGGATAAATTTTCCATAATTCAGGGGAAAAAAATTCTTACTGCACAATTATTCCCCTTTTTAACACCAAAATGATTCAAAATTATATTACGGTATTTATGAGCCCATTATCTTCACAAATTGCAACCCTCCAATAATTTTATAAATTTTACTCAGAAGGTGAGCTTCTCAATTAAAAAAAATCATAAAATATTTCTCAACAATTGAAGGAGAAACATCCAATTGGGATTTTTAACGTTTAAATAATAAAATCATCTGAAAAGCTGTATAAACCGACTGGTTTTGTGCTGAATAATAAAAAAACAAAAATCATCTGAAACTGGTTTTAATTAAAAAATGAAGCAGGAATTGAAATTCCAATTCCATTCTCATTAACTCTCATTCTCAATTTCCGAGCAATTGATTTGGATAAATTTTCCATAATTCAGGAGAAAAATTCTCGCTGCACAATTATCCACAAATCCGGAAAAAATTATCCCCCTTTTTAACACCAAAACTATCCGAAATTATGTTAGGGTAATTATGTTATGTGCTCGTTCTAGTTAATCACTGAATCTTCTCCTTTTTTTTTGTATCCTCTCGGTATCTTTATTTGGTGAAAAGGGAGGTGAAAGGGTTGTTCACTGAAATGTTTTTTTGTACGTGAATTTGGTGCATGGAGGAATTTCTGGGTCGGCTTTTACTCGGTTTTCACGTGCGATTTACAGGGGTTGGACCTCGAGGGCTTCGTTTACGAACTCCCCCCCGAAGTCATTTGGTTTACGCGCGATTAGACTTTTTGGGTTGAGGGAAGTGACAAGCGAGGTGGTAAATCGAACACACCGCTGTCAAACAAATTTAAAGCATTGGGAATTTTGCGGTGGCCTCATTCATGATTATTCCACATTCATATCTGAGATGAGATTATCTGATGAGTTTGTTTTCTGTTTCAGGGGTTGAATGACACGGAGAGCTGTCCAGGGAACGGTGAGTTGAAAGTTTAAGTTTATTATGGATAAAATATACAGTCAGTGGAAAAGATTCCAGCCGCTGCTCAATGATGATGATGAATTGAGGATGGTAATTTGCAACTTCATGAATGATTTTAATGAAAGGTGATAATTAATTCACGTACAATTAACACCAATTCAAAAATACCCAGCGCACACCACCACTTTATGCAATTCAGAGATATTCTCGCCTGAGAATGTATAATATCCTTCCCCATTCAACTATTCTAAATTCAGACATTTCCATTAAATGCATTCGTAATCATTCTCAGAAGCGAGCCCAGGATATGTATGAGTGGCTATTCTTTTTTCAGGGGTAATGTGGGAGATTTCTATTTGCGAATTTGAGTTTAATATTGATGATTTTACCCCAATATTATTTTCCACGAATTGAAATGTTTTGGAATTATGTAGAGGATGAATATTTTCTCGTTTCCAGTTAAAATCTCAAAATTAAAATACTTAAAATTTCAGTCATTTTAAGAAGTTTTTTTTAATTAGGCAGAAAAGTTTCATTTTTATTGAATTGACCCACATTTTCGGTTTTCAATTGATGATTTTTTTCATTTTGAAATGGATTTACTCATTTGTAATTTATAATTTTATATCAAATTAATTTTATAATTTTATATCGACGTGATAGGTATATTTTTTTGTTAGTAAGAGTATTTGTAAGTCGAAATAACCTACTTTTGGCACTGAGTATTGAAGATGTTCCTCATTTTTTAATTAATTTACTCCTTTTTCGCGTATTTTTCGAAAAACTTCTGAAATTTCCAATTTTATCTCGACGTAATTTATAATCTCTTTGTCATTAAAAGCATTTCTCCCTCAAAATAAGTGACTCTGCGGTACTAAATATTAAACATTTGTCTTCTACAATTCAGTAAACATTTCATTATAAAATCAAGGCACGTTAGAAGCTTAAAATTCTAAAAATCATTACCTTCTTGCTAAAAACAACCGACATTTTTCCTCTATGATACGAATGAAAAGAAAAATTAGGGTGTTAAATCAACCCTCTAAGAGCCCTCTACCCATTTCAATCCTTCCATCTGCAAAATTCGTGTAACTTTTCCCTCGAAAATCGAATTAAACGAGAAAAAAAATTTAATATATTCTCATCAAAGTTGTACAATCGAGTTACTTGAAACAAAATTATATTATATTTTTTTTCTCTCCTTCCCACTCGAGTTTCAGTACAACAGATGCGAGTTTTGAGTGCCCCACACTTTTCTGTCCTCGATCCAACTGCGTTAATTCAAGTTTTTTTCGCCTAACCCCCGTCGTATTACACACGTACACAACACATTGATATATTTTTTTATTCCGCTCTTTCATAACCTCTGGTTTATTAGATCGGGGATGGATATTGTAATCACGTTCTTAACTGAGTAACAAAATCCCCTCTCCTCGTCTCCGCGGGTGCTGTTACCGCTTCTCGTGGATGTACTGGGTGGGGTTAAAAACGCCCCCTGCGGGGAACCGCGCGTGGGATGATTGAGAATGAAAAAATATAAAGAATAAATATAGTTTGGGCACCCGCTGTGTTTTTATTCCTGGAAAACTCGGATGGGCGGAGGGGGTGGGGGGGTTTAGCGGGGCAGAGAAGCCAGGGGGTACAAATAATCATCCTAATTTTTAATTATATTTTTAATGAACGCTATGTTATGTTGAGATAGAAGAGGGAGAATGGCTCTTCATTACATGCGGCATAAAGCTCTATTCAAAAGTGTTTTCCCAAACTTTTTCTTTGTGCTTCTGCAAAGCCGTGGTTCACTCAAAACCATTCGTGTTTGTTATTTATTGAACTCGGAGTAAAGAATGGGATTAACGAAAAAATTATTTTTATTTCGTCATTTAAATGCCTCTCAAGATCGTGTTGAACGTGATATCACAAAACCTAAAATGCATGCACGATCGATTTCTTCGTGACTACGTTCGTCTATGGACTTTCAGGTATTTTTTTCGATATTTCTTGGAGATTTTTACGCTGTGAAATCTGTCAAGAGGAGAGAATACACCTCACGGGGGCGATGGAATTAAAAGTCGAGTGGCATTTCATCAGTAGAATATGAATATCGAGAAGGTTTGAACCCCTTTAGGGAATTACTCTATGAGACTCGATAGAAACATATGAAAGACTATTATGAGTTTTAAATTACGAAACTCCTTGAAATTGCAGTGAAAATGTTCCTTGTTTATTTAATTATCTTGAATGGTAAATTGCAGGAATTTATTGTTTTAAAGTGATGCAACCTATCCATTGGGTTATTTACGCTGTACGGAGAGAAATGTTCAGTGAAAATGACAGAACTCACAATTCGCTCACCCATTACGGAATCGACTCAGAAAATTTAAGTGACGGTATCGTCATTTTTCACAGGAGATTTAGATAAAAATTACGCAACGCTCTGGAAAAATTCCGTGAAAGTTCCGTAATAAAATTTCCTAAAAACACATTTCGCTCCGGAATCACGGAGAAGATACATAATTTTTATTGAATATTTCTCTCCGTATGTCACATAATTATGATAGAGTATCTCACATTGCCTTATTTTGCGTTAAATTACCTAAATCTCTAGTTTACAATCCTTTAGCTACTTATATATCTCGTTTGCATATTTGCATCAGTTGCTTCTGCGAATTTTCTGGTGAATTTCCAAAATTCTTCCCCGAAATTTTCGTGTAAAATTTCCATCAGTATCTCATTGAGTAGTCAGGAAAAATAAATCTCGAATTGGACTCTGAAATGTAACAGTGTAGAAAATATCAGTACCAGGACCGAAAAGAAACTTCGACGAGTATTTTTTTCATCCCCACTGTTCCATAAAAACAGCAAATGCAAAACCCCATCCCCCAACTTGATATTCCCAAATACGACAGCTATGTTTACCTCTAAAAAAATTCACAAAATATATGCTCGAAAACTACACGCGAATAGTTACACAATATTAGATTGTCGAGATGAAAATATATCGTCCAAGTTCGATTTCGCGTCACGCACAAAGCATAAACATTCAACTGGTCTACCAATGCAATGCATCATCCGCCAGAGAGATGAACGAATAAATTTCGTAAACAGTCCACTGGCATACGTATATCTCTCATGTATTCCACATGCAGTACATGGAATCGGGAGTTGCTCTCTCCCCTCTCTCGTCGTGCGGATGAGGGTGGGACAGAAGGCAAGAGTACGAAAAGTGGGGGGGGGGGGAGATAATAATTCGGTACCACGTGGCGAGATAATTGGCACGTAATGGATTAGAGAGTCGTGTCCCGTATACCCCCAGTACATATAACTCTCACTCGAGGGTTTTCCACCCTGGGTATGTGCGAGGGGCAAGGGGAGGGGGGGGGGAGAGGAGTAGGAGTAGGCATCACGGGGCAACCAATTCGTACAATCGGAAATGAAATTTTGATTGACAAGAGAGCCTCGTCATTCCCCTGGCCCATGGATAGAGAAATCTAACCTGCAATTCACTGTTCAGGATCAATTATCCATTTCGAAAATGCCCGAGTGGGTGAGTGTATTTCGATTGGAGAAAAAATGGATGATTTTTTTTCCAGTGTCTCGGGGAGTAATTTCCTGTAGTGAGAAAAAGAATTAGCTCTGCCGAAAAACTGTGTGTTTTACGTGAGAATATTTGGTTGAGTGAAACAGATTTTCTGGAGGGAAATTGCCCTATTTGATGGAAGGAAATTTAATATCTCACAAAAATTAAATTTGTGTCGTGATCATACGAAATATTCCCAGATGAATTCGAACTGTTGGCGGGAAAAAATGTATGAGATTTATTGGATAAAGGAGAACTTCGCAGGTTTATATCATGAATGTATTGACGAGGAAAGAATATTTTTTTCCGAAACGAAACTTTTCCTTCGAAATTATGTAGCTTTGCCGATAACACAGTTTTCGACAAGAGAATTGCAGTTTCCTCTTGAAATTACTTTCGAAGTTCATAGTCTAGTGATGAAATGTCACACGAGTTTTAATTCCAGACACTTGAAAATTTTCCACTGAAGTTTCAAGGAATTTTGGAATTTAAAATTATAATTTCATGGAAAAATCCGTGAGAACTAAAAAAAATTTCAGTTTAGTTAGTTCGGGGAAATTGATGAAAAATCAGAAAAATTCAGAGAAATCTCTCCTTGAATTTTAGATTTCCCTGAATTTTCAGGAAATTTCTTGAAAATTCCCAGAATTTCGATCATTTTGAAGGAATTCCCTGAAAATTCAAGGAAATTTGTCAGTGAATCTTCATTTGTCCTTGAAAATTCATGTTTAATTGTGGAATTTTCGTCTTCCTGCCGCTAAAAAATTGTAACTTTACTTGAATTTTCGAAGAAATTTAAAATTCCATTAACTTTTTCCAAAAAATTCAATCAAATGTTTTCAACAGTGTAGAGTGGGACGAAGTACAAATTTACATCTTGACAGGTGATACATTAAGATGTATCTTCCGTTTTTTCCGGGGAAAAAAGAATATGAGGAATATATTTAAATTGCAAAGAATCCAGGACGGGGACAAAAAACTTCTATTATGTTTTCAAAAACAAAACACCAGAGATGAGGAGAGTAAAGAAAATGGAAAAAAAAATTTTCACAAATGATATACAAATTTCCATCTCGCGTACTTCCCATGGAGTTCATATGAATTACGCATGACTGGCGGAATAACCCGTCCGCTAAGCAGCATGATCGCATCTCTCGGTGAAGACGGTGAATAAACGTGGCATAGAGGCTCTAAACCCAGCCCAATGATTTTGTGCATTCCCGATGATTCCCGCACGAGCATCACTCGCCTACTCTCAGTGGTCTACCCCCTTTTAAACTCTCCCCGTTCTCCTCACCTGCAGGATACCGATAACGAGGAAATCGTGACTCGTTGCTTTGTACAGTAGCTTATTCTCAAGTTTGTAGCACCAACTGTTTTGTGTTTTCACGTTGTAAGTCTATTATTCTGGCGGATACATCGTCGGGTTGACCACTTTGTCTCTACTTCAATAACTGTTTTCACATTTTTTATTTTGAGGTGATTTTTTCATGGTAGAGCATTCGAATCTTAAATTTAACTGCATTAATTTTTTTTCTTCATTCAAGTTCCGAAGTATCTATTGATAATATATTTCATGCCATTCACATTGTTTAAATCTTTAGACTGAAATTTCAGGTACACTTCGTGGAAATTTATATCAAGTGACATTTTTCAGTGGAATTTGAAGAAATTTCGTCATTGAAAATTCACAATTTGATGAACAAATCAATGAAAACTGTCAATTTTAGTTCAATTATTTCATGAAAATAAATAGAAATAAGAAAAATTCAGGTACATATATCCTTAAGTTTTGAATTAATCGAAAATTCTGAATTTGACGAATATTTGTAATTTTTGTTATTGTTTTGTTTTTGAATTTTTGTTATTTTTTGAAATTTCTTGCTTCCTTTCTCCTGAAAATTATTGCTCAACTGTCGATGGAATTCCATTTTTTTCTAACAATCCATAAAAATACCCTATTAAATAAAAGTGGACTAAAATTCCCTGAACACATCGCTAAAATTTCCAACAAATAACATTTTTTCTGAAATTTCAAGAATTTCGTCATTCAAGTAATGATTGAAATTAATCATGAATCTTGTGTAAAAACATAATGAGAAATCTCGTATCGTAGATCTGAATCAGCCATTTTCCATAAACACCCAGAAATACGTACAATAAGGCAAAAAAAATCTCGACAAAAATGTTGAAATTGTTGGCAAACGGTAGCATATTTCTCATGGTTTTGATCGAGCCGTTGATCGATCTCAGGACTTCACGATGTATAATAAATTGTTTCTCATAGTAGCTGCTGGGTGATGATACGTTATGAGAAATCGGTATCGCATGTCTGACTTGAATCCTTCCGCCATCTTGCCCCCCGGTTTATTCTCCACCCCTTCTTTTATTCTCTCTCTCCATCTTTGAATAAATTTTTCTACGTTTTTCATTCTTTTACTTAATTTCCTTCCCTTTATTTCTCTTTTTCACAATTTTTTTTTCCCATTCATTGGAGAGGGGCGGGGAAAAAGGAGTGAAGCAGCGAAAACCACGAGTCTGCGATTACATTCACCTTATAAATATGCAAATATGGCCGGGTTGCTCGCAAAAAAGGAATGGAGAAGGGAGGGGGATATAAAACGTTGTTGCTTGGAAGAAAGGCAAAAATAGAGTGTAATTATTGATTAGGTATTTCGTGACTGACTCGACAATTTACAGAGTTATTGTGTACAGCGTGGCTAGAGAATTTTTTCGATTCATGTTTCTTTGTTTAGGGCCTATTTTTTGGACTGAATTTTTGCATTTTGCACTCGCACGATAGAGATGTCTTGAGAATTTATCGGCCCTGTGGTGAAGCACGTCGTAAATGGGTGCGAAATCTCCATTTTCGGGTATTATTGTAGACGAATGTTTCACCTCAGATTTATGATTTAATGGGTAATCCGAGCATTGGGCGGATTATTGACGGATAAATTGATGTAAAACGTAGCTCACAAAAACTTGAATTAATACGGTTGTTGTGTTGTATCAAAAGTGTAATTGTGTTACACAATTAAAGTTTGCGCTTCACGAACGCTACGCGTATTCAATGGAATTGCAATTTTCAGGTCCACATGGTAATGAAAATTATTAAATAATTGGAAAATGCAGGGCAATTATTGCCTGAATTTTCAATCCGTTGCATATTCAGTTGGATCTGCTGATCAATTCCTGTAATGAAATTAAAAATTCTAGATGTTATTGAAATATCAGTGATAATTTAACATAAAAAGCCAAATTATCCTGAATTTCCATTAGATTACATCTTAACTTTGATCTTAAATTGAATTAAAATTCACAACATCGAGAACTCAAGTCCAACTATTACTTAATTTTCAAAAAAATTCTAACATTGTAGTAAAGTATTAAACAAATCTCGCCAGCTCTTACAGGATTCATGACGTGGACGCTGCTAGTGTACCCGGTGAATAAAGTTGGAGAAAAATTACCGAACAAGTCAAGTAATCGTGGAGCAAACTCGATTTTCAGTACTTTTTCACCTTCAATAGGGGGAAAGGGCGAGACTAATAGTGAATTTTACTCTGTTCGTCCGGGAAAT
Source organism: Diachasma alloeum (assembly GCF_001412515.2). Taxonomy (NCBI): domain Eukaryota; kingdom Metazoa; phylum Arthropoda; class Insecta; order Hymenoptera; family Braconidae; genus Diachasma; species Diachasma alloeum. The sequence goes on from NW_021680349.1 coordinate 2,701,220, forward strand.
TTTACTGAACGTGAGAAATTTACCTTGTATCCCATCGAAAATTATTCCCGATGATTTTTACGTTTGGTAAAAATTCACTTCCATCCATCCCCACGACCTTCGGATGGGTACGAGACAAAAAAATATCCTACCGGTGTGGGAAATTTTCCTATGCAGGAGGATAATTTTTGCATCCATAGATGTGTTCTTTTACCGGGAAAATCGTAAGACACCCAATAAAAACCAGTATTTTTTCACTGAATTACATTTCGCTCCAGATTACCTTTCGTACAGTAAAATTTGTCTAGTTGTAAAATTTATACTATTTATCCCAATTTTTTCTTCGTGTAGGACCCAATGACGCTAGTTAACAATTGGACAAGTGTAAATTTTTAGAAGAGCAAAAGAATTCCTAATATATGATATTACCTTTGGTCCTTTGTTGAGGGCCGATTTTTTCAAACTGAATTTTTGCATTTTGCACTCGCACGATAGAGATGTCTTGTGAATTTATCGCCCCTGTGGTGAAGGATGTCGTAAATGTGAACGAAATCTCCATTTTTGGTATGGACATACGCTTGGCTCCCCACACCCTCCCATCCCCCTTTTTTATAGAGAGCGTGAGGACTGAGCTCTGAATCAAAATAACTCGACTCCAGAAAATGCGAATTCAGGACATTTATCTGATATGATTTTGGATTTATTCTGACATTTATGTCCGGTATTTTTTTGATTCTTCATCAATAATGGAATCGAGACGAGGGGAATGGGCTTTTTATGTTTATGATCATGCTGTTGTTCTATTCCTGGGATTTCTTTTTTTTATTTATCCTCGGATTTCTTGAGAAGAAATATGAAAAGGGATTATAATGCGGTGTTTGCGAGATGCCTCGAGCCAGTCTCGGGTAATTCTGGTAATTCTGGGGTTTGACTGAGCCCTCAAGTAGGGGTAGACTACCGATCTCGATTTGCTACCAGTCTTTACTGGGTTTCAGTTTCTTTTTAGCTTCATTCTAACACCATAAAATCATACACTGATGGAAGAGAAGGAATTAAATAATTCGTGGAACGGGATGTGCGGATTTGCGAGCGAAAAATTGGCTTTTTTTTCGTGAGAATACTTTTGAATTGTTGTTATTGAAAATAAGAGCTTTTGGCTGAACTTCTGGTTCATTTCTTAGAAATTATGATCACATTATGATTTCTCTAAAATTTGAAGGAATTTCTTCATGGAAAATGGAAAATTTTACGGAAAAATCAATGGAAATAGGAAATTTCAGTTCCCTTATTCCATGAAAATTTATAAGAATAAGGAAAATTCTGGTAATTCAATTGCATTTTCCATAAAATCTGAAATTCCGTGACTTTTTTTCGCTGTATAGAATTCCATTGAAACTACTAGTCAAATAATCGTGATTTTTCTACCAGTGCCATTAACAGAAGAAACACAATTTAATTGACAGTGCGGATGTAATTTTGAATTCAAGTGAAATGAAATATTTTCAAGCAAAAAAGTCATAAATTTTACAATATACTCGAATTTTTCATTAAACATGAATATTCAGTATTAAATTATTTGAATTATTAACTAATTTGGGATTCAAAAACATAGAAAAGTCAGTTTTCTCAGAACTTGCACAATAAAATTGGAATTTTTATCAATTTCTAGAAATTTACCAGAAGCCAATTTCATGCCATAAAAATAAATTTCCGAAAATGTAAACAAATTCCATAATTCATTCATAAGAAGGTAATCTCACCAGTGTTCAACGTAGCTTAATTTCTCTTTAGTTTCACCTAACACCATAAAATCAGATCCTCATAAGTGAACAGGAATTAAATAATTCGTAGAAGCGAATAACGCGGATTTACTCAAAAAAAAAGTGTACACGTCTCGGCTTTTGCGATTGACTGGATGAGAGCGGCAGGGTATTTAAAGACTCAGCAAAAATTGATTCTCTCATTGAATTTGCAAATTCAATTCTCAAATAAAATCTCACCGTTTACGTAATTATTTCAGGAACGGAGAGGAAATGGTTAATAATTTCGTGATTATTAAATATACAGTTGGAATCCTCGGCCCGGGTTCAACTCTTTTTATACCCCTGAATTTTTAATAATCCTTTTAAAAACAACTTTCCGATATGAAAAAAGCGATTTTCATCATACGTCGACAGGTGAATTCTCGCCATTCAACGAATTTATACTCATTAAAGACAATTATATTACGTATCGTACAAAACATATTTCTTCAAGTTGAGAATGAACGCGTCAGTTGAGCCGAGAGTCGCATGACTTGATGAACAATGCTCACGTTTATTATGCAACGTTTCCAATTTTATTCCGTTGAAACGTTATCCTATACAGAATTGATTCAACAACGTATGAAAAGAGGATTCTCTTTCTCTCTCAGTCGCATTCCCTTATAATTTGCTGGGGGAAAAATATTGCCTCGGCTCCTCATTTTTATTTTTTTTTCTTTCATTCCTTTGTTTTTCATGTTTCTCCCCTTTTTATTCTCATTGTCGTTTTTCCAACGCGTATAGTACGGGTCAAAAGTTTGTTTTGTCGTCTTGAATAACAAAAATTTATTATCGTTTCTCCCTCGTTTGGTTTCCACCGCGGGAGTTTGTTTGAATATATTTTTTTTACTTTATTTTATTTTTACTCGAATGTGATCTCTCACTCTACCCCTTTCGTACGAGTGGAGTGAAGGAGTGGGGGAGGCTTTTTTTCTTCTTCATCTTTTTCCTCGCATCGTGTGCGAATCGATTGGCAGTGTTGGTATACCAAATACATGTATTTCCACTTTTTCCTCTAATACAATGAAAAAGACTCGTGTCTGCCCGCACTATCCCTTCTGTGTCTCTTCGCTTCTCTTTCTCTTTCTACTTTCAACCCGTAGAATAACAGGTGGAGGCCGTTCTCAAAACAATTCGCGCGCGAATATTATTGCTGGCCATGCGGTATAACGAACCACTCGAACGTCGAATATATTCTCCAATTTCAAAACCTATCGATGTGAGCATCAATAATATAAATTTTCAAGTGTTCAATTCGATTCGGTAAAGCTAAATAGAATGGAAGAATGAAAATAGGGGAATTGTTGGGATATTAGAGTTGTAAATAGTGAGGAGAATATGAAAACATTCCTTGGACAAGTGCAGTGTTCAACGATTGAGAATTATTTTAAACGCTCTCGTTCTGGGGGACGAGATGATAAATTTTTTGCATTCAGTGTCGGAAAACAATCGATATTTCACTCAAAAATTTCACTTTAATTAACAGTTTTCATTTGTTTTCAAGTGGAATTATAATTTTTAAGTGGCAAGTTAATGCCACTTGTTAAATTCGAAACATTAAAAGTACGGTTCCATGAAACTAGGGGAATTTTTTGAATATTAGAGTTGTCAATATTAAGAAGAACATGAATACATCCTTGGGCAATTGTAATGTTCGACAATGATACGTATCTCAGTCATTATCGACCTGAGGAATGGAAAAACAAGTTTTATTTATTCACTGTAATAAAAAAAAGGCCGTGACTATTCGCACCATTGCGTGAATCACTCCCGTACACTCCATACACTACACGCATGCGTGAAGTTTGTGTGTTTCACGCAGCCGAATTTTCATACTGCTGTGTATTTCACGCAGTTGAAGTTTCATACTACTGTGTGTTTCACGCAGTTGAAGTTTTATACTACTGTGTGTTTCACGCAGTTGAAGTTTTATACTACTGTGTGTTTCACGCAGTTGAAGTTTTATACTACTGTGTGTTTCACGCAGTTGAAGTTTTATACTACTGTGTGTTTCACGCAGTTGAAGTTTTATACTACTGTGTGTTTCACGCAGTTGAAGTTTTATACTACTGTGTGTTTCACGCAGTTGAAGTTTTATACTACTGTGTGTTTCACGCAGTTGAAGTTTTATACTACTGTGTGTTTCACGCAGTTGAAGTTTTATACTACTGTGTGTTTCACGCAGTTGAAGTTTTATACTACTGTGTGTTTCACGCAGTTGAAGTTTTATACTACTGTGTGTTTCACGCAGTTGAAGTTTTATACTACTGTGTGTTTCACGCAGTTGAAGTTTTATACTACTGTGTGTTTCACGCAGTTGAAGTTTTATACTACTGTGTGTTTCACGCAGTTGAAGTTTTATACTACTGTGTGTTTCACGCAGTTGAAGTTTTATACTACTGTGTGTTTCACGCAGTTGAAGTTTTATACTACTGTGTGTTTCACGCAGTTGAAGTTTTATACTACTGTGTGTTTCACGCAGTTGAAGTTTTATACTACTGTGTGTTTCACGCAGTTGAAGTTTTATACTACTGTGTGTTTCACGCAGTTGAAGTTTTATACTACTGTGTGTTTCACGCAGTTGAAGTTTTATACTACTGTGTGTTTCACGCAGTTGAAGTTTTATACTACTGTGTGTTTCACGCAGTTGAAGTTTTATACTACTGTGTGTTTCACGCAGTTGAAGTTTTATACTACTGTGTGTTTCACGCAGTTGAAGTTTTATACTACTGTGTGTTTCACGCAGTTGAAGTTTTATACTACTGTGTGTTTCACGCAGTTGAAGTTTTATACTACTGTGTGTTTCACGCAGTTGAAGTTTTATACTACTGTGTGTTTCACGCAGTTGAAGTTTTATACTACTGTGTGTTTCACGCAGTTGAAGTTTTATACTACTGTGTGTTTCACGCAGTTGAAGTTTTATACTACTGTGTGTTTCACGCAGTTGAAGTTTTATACTACTGTGTGTTTCACGCAGTTGAAGTTTTATACTACTGTGTGTTTCACGCAGTTGAAGTTTTATACTACTGTGTGTTTCACGCAGTTGAAGTTTTATACTACTGTGTGTTTCACGCAGTTGAAGTTTTATACTACTGTGTGTTTCACGCAGTTGAAGTTTTATACTACTGTGTGTTTCACGCAGTTGAAGTTTTATACTACTGTGTGTTTCACGCAGTTGAAGTTTTATACTACTGTGTGTTTCACGCAGTTGAAGTTTTATACTACTGTGTGTTTCACGCAGTTGAAGTTTTATACTACTGTGTGTTTCACGCAGTTGAAGTTTTATACTACTGTGTGTTTCACGCAGTTGAAGTTTTATACTACTGTGTGTTTCACGCAGTTGAAGTTTTATACTACTGTGTGTTTCACGCAGTTGAAGTTTTATACTACTGTGTGTTTCACGCAGTTGAAGTTTTATACTACTGTGTGTTTCACGCAGTTGAAGTTTTATACTACTGTGTGTTTCACGCAGTTGAAGTTTTATACTACTGTGTGTTTCACGCAGTTGAAGTTTTATACTACTGTGTGTTTCACGCAGTTGAAGTTTTATACTACTGTGTGTTTCACGCAGTTGAAGTTTTATACTACTGTGTGTTTCACGCAGTTGAAGTTTTATACTACTGTGTGTTTCACGCAGTTGAAGTTTTATACTACTGTGTGTTTCACGCAGTTGAAGTTTTATACTACTGTGTGTTTCACGCAGTTGAAGTTTTATACTACTGTGTGTTTCACGCAGTTGAAGTTTTATACTACTGTGTGTTTCACGCAGTTGAAGTTTTATACTACTGTGTGTTTCACGCAGTTGAAGTTTTATACTACTGTGTGTTTCACGCAGTTGAAGTTTTATACTACTGTGTGTTTCACGCAGTTGAAGTTTTATACTACTGTGTGTTTCACGCAGTTGAAGTTTTATACTACTGTGTGTTTCACGCAGTTGAAGTTTTATACTACTGTGTGTTTCACGCAGTTGAAGTTTTATACTACTGTGTGTTTCACGCAGTTGAAGTTTTATACTACTGTGTGTTTCACGCAGTTGAAGTTTTATACTACTGTGTGTTTCACGCAGTTGAAGTTTTATACTACTGTGTGTTTCACGCAGTTGAAGTTTTATACTACTGTGTGTTTCACGCAGTTGAAGTTTTATACTACTGTGTGTTTCACGCAGTTGAAGTTTTATACTACTGTGTGTTTCACGCAGTTGAAGTTTTATACTACTGTGTGTTTCACGCAGTTGAAGTTTTATACTACTGTGTGTTTCACGCAGTTGAAGTTTTATACTACTGTGTGTTTCACGCAGTTGAAGTTTTATACTACTGTGTGTTTCACGCAGTTGAAGTTTTATACTACTGTGTGTTTCACGCAGTTGAAGTTTTATACTACTGTGTGTTTCACGCAGTTGAAGTTTTATACTACTGTGTGTTTCACGCAGTTGAAGTTTTATACTACTGTGTGTTTCACGCAGTTGAAGTTTTATACTACTGTGTGTTTCACGCAGTTGAAGTTTTATACTACTGTGTGTTTCACGCAGTTGAAGTTTTATACTACTGTGTGTTTCACGCAGTTGAAGTTTTATACTACTGTGTGTTTCACGCAGTTGAAGTTTTATACTACTGTGTGTTTCACGCAGTTGAAGTTTTATACTACTGTGTGTTTCACGCAGTTGAAGTTTTATACTACTGTGTGTTTCACGCAGTTGAAGTTTTATACTACTGTGTGTTTCACGCAGTTGAAGTTTTATACTACTGTGTGTTTCACGCAGTTGTATTTTTATACACCTGTGTGTTACACGCAGTTGCATTTTTATACGCCTGTGTGTTTCACGCAGTCGTATTCAGATACTCCTGTGTATTTCACACTCCTGTGTGTATAAACACACAGGTGTATTAAACTTCAACTACGTGAAACACTCGGGCGTATCAAAATGCAACTGCGTGTAACACACAGGTGTATAAAAATACAACTGCGTGAAACACACAGTAGTATAAAACTTCAACTGCGTGAAACACACAGTAGTATGAAACTTCAACTGCGTGAAATACACAGCAGTATGAAAATTCGGCTGCGTGAAACACACAAACTTCACGCATGCGTGGAGTGTATGGAGTGTACGGGAGTGATTCACTCAATGGTGCGAATAGTCACGGCCTAAAGAAAATAAAATTCTCTGCACGTTTGGACCGCAATTTTTAATTAATTTAAAATTCATGACTATTCGCCTTAATTTTTCTCATTTCTATCAGTTTTCCCTGAAATATTGCACGAAAATAGCCATTTTTCATTGGTAGTTCACTCAAATTACGATTTTTAATAACAAGGTACCCGAAAAATTTCAGTGGAAATGCCACTCGTCAGATTTGTAACTCAAAAATTACTTTTCAATGAGAATAGAAGAATTTTTGGAATATATTTATATTAATATTGTTGGAATATCCACCAATAGAGAATTATTTCGTACATTTATTTATTTTTCTAATGTCTACCAGTTTTCACTGAAATATTGGACGAAAATAACGATTTTCCATTGATATTTTAATCAAATTGCGATTTTTAATAACGAGATACCCTAATATTTCAGTGGAAGTGCCACTCGTCAAATTTAAAACTTTAGAATTACCTTTCAATAAGAGAATAAGAGAATTTTTGGAATATAAAAGTTGGATATTGAGAAGAATATGAAAACATTCGTTGAACAATTGTAATGTCCACCAATAGAGAATTATTTCGTCCATTTAACCTTGATTTATGCTGAGAAATGGGAAAACAAGTTTTATGTATTGGGTCATTATAGAAAAATAGACCATTTGTGAGAGACATTTGCTGGTTGTGCTGTAGCCATTTTTATTACTTCCAAGTCATACACGAGGCCAACACAAACACAACGGTAAATCATCCAGTATCACCATTTCGCCCTCTACAAGTTGAATTTCATTTACGCCCTAGTGTTCGTATGTGACTTTATATTTCCCATTAGCTGGATAAACTGACCCAATTCAGGATGTTGTTAAATTGGAATAAAGCTGTTGTACTAGTAATGCCAAATGGACGTTAGCAATGCGTCAATTTTCTCCACCCAGCATTTTCTAAATCAATATTTCACACTGAAACAAAACAAAAAAGGGGGGGGGGGAAATTCACACTCATTACATTACCCTTTTACGATTTTTCAGAAAGTTTTTAATGTTTCTTTTTGCTTCCATTCGGATAAAAGGAGAGAGTTTGTGAAAATAGTGGGGAATGTGCCTGTGAGTTACAAAGTCGATAGTGAGTTGCTTCATTGTTGCATATATATCCAGACCGCACGCACGTGTATACCATGCGTATATACATTTGCACTACGAGTTTCAATCAGGCATAGTACTTCTTGGAACGTATCTGCCTATCAATCAGCGAGGTTATAAATTTACCGACGGACGATGAACGACTGAATGCACTACGGTGGTGTATACCTCATTGCACTTTTGCACTAGACACATATATTACTGTTGAATTTTCAGTGTTTTTTTTCTACCTTTTAACGAAAATATGAAGGTAATTGGTGGATTCCATTAGTCTGCGTACTGTAAAGACTTTGAGGATATTCATTGGCTCTTTTTTTTTCTTTTTCGTTAAAATCCCTTTCAACACGGGTTATTGCAAGGCAGAGCTGGTGTTCAAGCCTCGTTTGAGCTTACAGACTATTCAAAAATGGAATTTTATGGAGTCTTGCAGTTGTTCTAAGAAGAGTGACATTGAGTTTGATTTGGGAGGGAAATACTCGTGAAGTTTCAGTTTTAGTGGAAAATATTGATGAATTGAAATAATATCGGGAAGGAATAAGACAGGATTCTCTGTAGTATTTTCCTGCTTTGAACGGAAATATGAAGGTAATTGGTGGATTCCATTAGTCTGCGTACTGTAAAGACTTTGAGGATATTCATTGGCTCTTTTTTTCTCTTTTTCGTTGAAATCCCTTTCAACACGGGTTATTGCAAGGCAGAGCTGGTGTTCAAGCCTCGTTTGAGCTTACAGACTATTCAAAAATGGAATTTTATGGAGTCTTGCAGTTGTTCTAAGAAGAGTGACATTGAGTTTGATTTGGGAGGGAAATACTCGTGAAGTTTCAGTTTTAGTGGAAAATATTGATGAATTGAAATAATATCGGGAAGGAATAAGACAGGATTCTCTGTAGTATTTTCCTGCTTTGAACGGAAATATGAAGGTAATTGGTGGATTCCATTAGTCTGCGTACTGTAAAGACTTTGAGGATATTCATTGGCTCTTTTTTTCTCTTTTTCGTTAAAATCCCTTTCAACACGGGTTATTGCAAGGCAGAGCTGGTGTTCAAGCCTCGTTTGAGCTTACAGACTATTCAAAAATGGAATTTTATGGAGTCTTGCAGTTGTTCTAAGAAGAGTGACATTGAGTTTGATTTGGGAGGGAAATACTCGTGAAGTTTCAGTTTTAGTGGAAAATATTGATGAATTGAAATAATATCGGGAAGGAATAAGACAGGATTCTCTGTAGTATTTTCCTGCTTTGAACGGAAATATGAAGGTAATTGGTGGATTCCATTAGTCTGCGTACTGTAAAGACTTTGAGGATATTCATTGGCTCTTTTTTTCTCTTTTTCGTTGAAATCCCTTTCAACACGGGTTATTGCAAGGCAGAGCTGGTGTTCAAGCCTCGTTTGAGCTTACAGACTATTCAAAAATGGAATTTTATGGAGTCTTGCAGTTGTTCTAAGAAGAGTGACATTGAGTTTGATTTGGGAGGGAAATACTCGTGAAGTTTCAGTTTTAGTGGAAAATATTGATGAATTGAAATAATATCGGGAAGGAATAAGACAGGATTCTCTGTAGTATTTTCCTGCTTTGAACGGAAATATGAAGGTAATTGGTGGATTCCATTAGTCTGCGTACTGTAAAGACTTTGAGGATATTCATTGGCTCTTTTTTTCTCTTTTTCGTTGAAATCCCTTTCAACACGGGTTATTGCAAGGCAGAGCTGGTGTTCAAGCCTCGTTTGAGCTTACAGACTATTCAAAAATGGAATTTTATGGAGTCTTATAGTAATTTTAAGAAAGGTGACATTGAGTTTGATTGAGGGGGAAATAAAAACTTACCAAACTTCAGTTAATAATTTTAACGAAACCTTATTGACTTTCATTTAATAATAAATTAATAAAATTTCAGTTTCGGTCGAAAATTCTGGTGAATTAAAGTAATATCAAGAAGACATAAGACATTAATTATATAAAATACTTGAATTTTGAATCAATATGGAATTCAAAATTAGATCAACCGTCGTCCATTTCAACCGAATAATTAAACTCAAATTTAATGTTTTCATTATGTATTTTTTCTCGAATTATGATTTTCAATAATTTATCAAAGAAATCAATTCTCTCCCCCCCCCCCCTAAAAATAGCGCTTTCAAAAATTTGAATCCACTTTTCATTTATGAGAAGTTTATGAGAGTTTTTCCATAAAAATTCACTTCACAAACAATTCATTTCAAATGATTCATTGCCAATATTCCCTTTCATTGATCCACCATATAAATCCAATCCAATTATAAATCTGCATTAGCCTCGTTTAGACATAAATTAATCATAGAAACGAACTCAACCCTCCGGTTCAACACGACCAAACCACCTTGCATTAACCCCCCCCCCCTCGAGATTTTCCCATGGCATAAACAAAGCGCAACCGCCAATTCCGAAGATGAAATATTATAAGTAATAACATATATCTATAGACGGGTAGATGTTTTGCCCCGGTTGGAGCGTCGAGAGCGGGATAATAACACAGTACTAAACTATACGCCCGATACCCCAGCGTACCTACATATAATTGTATAATTATTATTAATGATATCGAAAGCCCTTGCTGCTTAAACGATCCGTTTTTTCCCCCATTTCTTAATTTCTCCGGTGAAAAAAAAAATCCGTTACTATCAGTTTCCGAAATATTGGGATAATAATTAATGCCGATGGATTTACGGGTGCGCAATGTCGCAGGTTGATGTGCGAGTCGTTGTGTATGTTGCGATACCGTCCGAGAATATTAAGAGCTCATTAACATAAGGGGACAGAGTCAAACGTGTCCGCACGGATCGTGACGACATTATTGATTATAGTATGTCTATATGCGTATATAAAACTAATGTACAAGTTGAAAAGAAACCGTCGTGTGACAATGAGACGAGGAAGTGAGGTGGAAGTATTATAGCCATTGAGAAGAAAAGAAAAACGGCTGAAGGAAAATAATGCGAGAGAAGAAAACATGGCTCATTGTGAAATGTCTTTGTACACTATTCCAACTTTTTTTTCTCTCTGATTGTTTTTTTTTTTAACTGTACCTGCATTCCAATCTGGTGAATAAACCAAAGCGATTGCCGATAGTGATTCTCCCCATTGTGCTGGGTGGGGAGGAGGGAAAAATAAAAAATGACGAAACGTCCCTGAACAAATAAAGGAATTAATTGCGGCAAATTGCTCGAGATTGACACGATGGGCGTATCTCGGGCACATGAAATCATATATTATATATGTGTGTAACATCATAGGCATTCTATCTACTCAGGGTGGATTTTCCGGTGGTGATTGCCTCACGTTCCAACTGAGAAGGAGATCTCCATGGCTTGCAATCGAGATCCCGATGATTCCGGACCAGGCACATCAGACGTGCGCTCTCGCGCCAACAGCAAACCCACCACCACCAAAGGATCTACCGCAATTACATGCTGAATCTTTAATGGAACGCTTCGAGCCTGGAATTAGTTGAATGCCATTCAGAGACATACCGAGTGTAATGCAGATCTTGAGGGGGAGAGGGGAGTGTTCATTGCCGGGAAAAGGATTTATTCTCAATTTCCTTTCTTTAATACGTGAAGTTTTTTCGGGCGGGGATGCCTGGGAAGGTCCTGGAAAATTGTGGGATTTTTTGGAATATTTCGGGTTTGATGATGTCTTAATGGTGACGAGACATTTTCATAATGTCAAATGCTAATCACCAAATTTAACGATAAGTACTTTGGCTATTTTTTCTCACGTGAAATGCTTTTCTACTTTTGTAATCAAACATCGGAGCTTTCGTTTGAGCTCCATTTGACCCTCACTTTCCGAACATTTTGCAATGATTTTATTATTTAAACTTTTCAGGAAATATTTTAAAAATCTGAACAAAAATTATAGTCAACTTTTGGAGGAAGCTTGATGATAATTTTTTCATTTAATGTCATATGGAGCATTGAGAAAAAATCAATGAGGCATTTGAGAAAACAAATGAGACATCATAAGTTTGAACTAAAAAATTCTCGAATGCATGTCTCAATGTTTTAATTTGAGAGACTAAAAATGACTTAAATTTGAGGACTCGAACGTCTCCTCGAAATAAAACATAAGACGCTTGATAGACAAGAAATTTTTCCTACATCAATTCGACACACTTGAAGGCCATTCCCTCGTTATTAATTTATGACGGCGGCACAACGACAAGACATTAACCCCGTTAAGACATGGAATCATAAGACCTAATCGATTTGAAAGCAAAAAAAACAATTGTGAAGTAATAATTATTTGGTGTTTGTCCTTCATTTAATCAAGAAATTTCTCGAGTCATCGAACATTCATTCTGTCCCTCAAGTGACATTGGCGCATTCGTGTCCACAGTGCTATCCACGATATTATCCTTTCAGTACACAAGACAGAAAGCCCAATAAAGCAATGGGGATTAATCACCACTGGGGGAATGGAGAGGGATTTGAATTGTGCTTGCATCAATTTGTCATAGACCTCGAGATTCCAGTGTTTCAGGATGTACTTGACGATGATAAGATCCTTTATTCCTCCTCGGATATCTGATAAGCATCGCTCCGCTCACCAGTCTCGAATCATTCACTTCCTTTTTATTTTGATTCGGTGGAAAGGGCAAGAGAAAAATCGTACTCTGTTGCGCGAGGGTGGAAAGATAATGATAAGGTATTTTCTAGCATTCGGATAATATTCCGCGCCGATAAATCATGGACTAAGTGGGGGATTCCCGGAGATGGCATAAACACATGGTTCAGGATATCCTACATGAGGGAGTACAGACCGAGAATTTTGCACTTGTACATTACCAGTTAGGATACTGATTTAAACGCCTCGAGATTAATGGGAATACGATTGGCTTCACTAGTTTTTTTTGTGATCGACGTATCTTGGGTCAAAAATACTGCAGATGGAGAGACAAGTTTAAGGAAAAATATTCATGTTTTTTAAAAGTGTATTTACGTAAATTTTTTCCCCATTTCGATTAAGGAATTTGATGGATAACATTTTGTCCTGATTATGACGAAATTTTTCATTGTTAGAAATTTCCAATGCACTTTACTGTCAGAAGATTCAATTACGCTAAGAAAATTCCATGATATTATTTCTCAATTAATTGAAAATTCAAAAAATTTGGCACTGAATATTCATTTGTTGATCGAAAACTCAAGTAAGTTAGAGAATTCTCGTCTTCTGTTGCTTGAAAATTTGAAATTCCATTAAATTTTCCGTGAACGCGGCTAAAAAACCATTAAAAGTGCATCGATAATTGACTGGTATTTTTCAGGAGAGTGACATTCAATTTTATTTGATGGGAAAAAAATCGTGAAAATTTAAATTTCACTGAAAATGTAATGGAATTTTTTTCCTGCTGCTAAAGAATATAGAATTCCATATTTTTGACAAGAATTCCCCAACTTTCTCGACCTTTCAATCGAAACTTGAATATTCAGTTCCAAATCCCATTGAATTTTCAAACAATTAACAATCCTAAGATATATTTACCTGAATTTCCCTGATTTTCAACAATTTCGTTTAATTATTGAAGTAAAATTCCTATCGAAGTCTTGATTTCTATAAAGTAAACATTCCTTCAACTTATAAACCGACATATCTGTCTCGAATAAAACCTCAAATAAAAAAAAACAAATTCGCGTGTACACAAAACCACTGCTACTTGGATAAATCCATTTATTCGATTTGAATAAAGTTCACTCAATTCGAACAAATAATTTTTCTGCCTGCATAGTATCCTTTTAGATAGAACGGCAGTACTATTTTCGTATGACCGAGTTGTCCCCCCCCCCCTTCCCAAATCAATTTAATTACCGCAGAGCATTAATATCCCGATTTTATCTCCCTCAGAAGTCTCTAATTTACAAAATCGCTCGCTAATGCATTCACAGGCGCAAATAGAATGCGATATCGAAAGGATAGCACTGCAGCATATGGATTCCCGTCTTCTTTTCTTGAATATTCGTGGCCGCAGGTGAGAGACCGATGATTATATCGATCGACTCTTAGGGATCTCCTCGAAAAGAGGGGTAATTTTCGATATTCGGTGTTTGGGGTTGTACACGGTAGCATGATCGTTCTTACTGCTGCATGCGATAAAACAAAAGGTAATATACATGTGTGGACAAAAAAATTTTGGAAAAATATACTGTTGAATTGACGGGGAGGGGAGAGGGAGAGAGAGAGAGAGAGAAAAAGAATAAAGAGCCAATAAAGATGAATTCATACCCGGCAGGCACTGGCATTACCTTACCCCCTTGATCACTGCCATCGACGAAAATCCGTGGGCCGGTTGGGGTTTTATACCGAAACACGATTCCAACATTTTTTGCGTCTAGCCGGTAGTAAGTGCCGGGTGTGGCAGACGCGAGAATTGCCAGAGATGAATAATCAAAAATGCACTTTTATGCCGATGGGGGGGAAAATAAAAATGTAGGAGAGATAATACTTTTTTTGAGTTGTTCGGTGGTAAAATGTATCTGGGACTTCTGAAAATTGCAGGGCTTCCATGCAAATCGTAGCAATATGTATAATTTTTTGAATATTAAAACTGATTGTTCCAATTTCGGACTGACATTCCTACAATTTTTCGTCATGCAGAGAAGTAAGTTTCTAATTTGCGGTAAAAATCTTGGGATTTCAGGGGACTGAGATATTTTTTGATGCTTGAATAATAGCTGCATTGGATTTCATTTAGGGTGAAAACGCTCGGGTAATTTCTTGTTCATCTTGATCATTGCTGACATTTTAATGATCGTTTGAATTCTCCAACTGTTTGGGAGAATAGAATAGCACATCAGAGGGGATTTTCAATAGTTGCCTTAATTTTTGCAATTTTTATCGTCATGTGGATCTGAAAATTGCAATTCATTGAATATTTCAGAAATCAACTGATTTGTCTATCACAATTTGTAGGTAAATTTCATGTGGAGTCATTGTTGAAAATGACAAGATTTTTCATTTGAAATTTCAGGAGTAATTTTCTTTTTTTTCAACCATGAGGTTTTTTAAATCACAGAACTGTTCAAAATTTTTGGTAAAGTTTAGGAAACACCCCTTGGAAAATTTAATAAAGTTTTCATTCGACTGGAATTTTTTAATGAATATTGAAAATTCACAATTCGATAGAACAAAATTAATAAAAACTGTAAATTTTAATCTCATCATTCCATAACAATTAATAACAAACAGGAAAATTCACGTAAATATATTTTTCAATTTTCGATTAATTGAAATTCCTATTTGAATTATGCAGAAATTCTTTAATGAGAACCTGAAAAATAATAAAGTATTGGAATTAAATTTTCTTCTATGTGGAATCATGAAAATGATTCCCTTTAACGTATATCCCAAGAGAAATCGCCGAAACTATGTGCTATAAGATTTTAGAAAAAATTCACAGTATTTGGACTTTATCAATCTACCGCGGATCGATCGTTTTTCAAGAACATCGTTTCATTATTTATTCTCCTAAACTGTGCAGTACATTCAGTTGGAATTTTATCTATGAAAAACACGGGGACAATGGTAAGAAAAACCTATTTTCCAAGGATATACCTTGACCACAAAAAATCCCGCACCAGTGAGGAATTTCACCCGGAAAAACAAATCTGAAATCCCCCTCCGAAAAAGTCACACGTCCATCGGCTTGAACATAACGCACTACCGACACATAACAAAATGTAAATACATAAAACATATATATTTTAGCCAATCGAGCAGTGGCTGCAGGATATAACGCAACAAGTGGCGGTTTTCACGGGTTTTCCCAGGGATGAAACGTGCCGGCTCGCGGTGGCTCTCTCTCTCTCTCTCTCTCTCTCTCTCTCACACTTTTCCCACCCCATTCCAGATCTCACTTGGTGGTGGTTGGTGCCACACCAACTGTACTAGTCTGCCGCTTGGTTTGTACTCACTTCACTTTGCCTGGTATTAGTGAGAGTTGGCAACCCCCAAACGCTGAGATTCTCCACTCGTTTCTATTTCCCTTTCTCCTTCACCCCCTTAAACAGCCACAAAGCTTCTGGCTTGGGGAATTTACGGGTGAGGAAGGACCCTTGCCGAAGGCTTTCACCCTATTCACCATTTCTACTCACCCTTCTAACATCGATGCTTTGAGATAGGTCGGAAATCCGCACGGTCAAGGTTTTCCAAATTGGGGTTAGGGGTTTAAAGGGGAGCTTTCTAATTCATTTCTTCACTTTCGTTGTTTTTTTTTACTATTTGGGAATTTTTATTGCATTATAGTTCCACTCAAATTTGAAGGCCTTTTTGTAATTAAAAATTTGCCATTTCATGAAGAAATAAAAAAAAATCAATCAAAAATTGAAAAAAAAATCAATAAAACTAAAAAGTTGAATTAAAGTTGAATTTTTTTGTAGTTTTCTTGTTAAATCAATGAAAACTGGGAATTTAGAAAAATTTTAAAAATCTATTCTTGAATTTGTAAGTAATTAAAAATTTAAGTAAATTGACAGTCTTGTCTTTCTGCTGCTTAAAAATTGGAATTTTCATTGAATTTTCAGTAGAATCTCAAGTTTTATGACTGTAATAAATATAATAATTATAAAATTATTATGAAAAGAAAAAATCGGTTCTGCCGAAAATTGATGTTCCCCTGAAGAGATCTTTTGTCGAGTTGAATCAATTCACTTGGGGACCTGAAAATCGCAATTCCATTGAATACGCCCGCATTCAATGGATTTTTCAACAACAAAATACACGAAAATTTCGTGTGAATGAGTGATTGTTTGAAATTTTCAGAGAATAATTTTCTAACCGTACAGTAAAAAAATTGAGTAAATCCCAACTTTGAGTCCTCACAAAAAACAGTTGATGTCAATACCGAAATATTCAACCCCTGAAGCCATTAACACCGGACTTACATTTGCATGAAAATCTCTTTATTCTCAGTTTGAAGATGATAATCCCCCGAAATAAAACTTTTCACGATAATTTGTGATAAAGCGTTTATCCATCGGCGTCCCTTCCCCCGATTGGCGGAGGCGTGGGTAAGCCGTGCGGTTCGCATGATTAAGATCATCCAATGATTCCTTCTCTATAATGATAGGCTGGCTGGTAAGCCCACGTTGCCACGGTGATCCCTCAAGCCCAAGTATGGAATATAGAAATGTGTGGTGGCAATCGAGGGAGGGGAGTATCGAACACGATACTCTCCCCAGTATCGGATATCTCCTCCGATGCCCAGTATTAATACCACACGGTGCTCGAAAGTATCTTATGCTAATGAAAATGCCGTTTCTCCCTACTCCGTTTTACCACCACTCCAAGCACAGATTGGCCCAGCCACCATCCATTTTGCTTTATGGGCATTAGCATGAGGTAGATGGATATGTGGTTGGGTAGGAATTAAGGTTTAAATAAAATTAGTGGAGACAGGTAGAGGGACGAAATGAAATTTCAATTGAAGAATAAGACGGGACATTAGGTGGATTCGCGTGGGTACATGTGGGGTCCACGATGCAAGCATTCTATCTTGAAAACCACATTGAATATATATACAACTTCTTCACATGATGCATGTCTGCTCGGATAAATTCCTTCTTATTATTCTCATTACGTTGGTTGTAATGAAATATTAGCGGTTGGGACTGGATTGTATAATTTCCCCTTCCTCATCGTGTATCGTGGAAAGAAGATATAGACCCGTTGGCCAATCAGCCACTCGCTTTGGACGACCTCTCTCGAGCTACGGATTGAAAAAAACCATTTAGCAACTGGCCATTATAATAATACGTGATTCGTTTATACCCCTTTATCCCTTGTACTCTTTTATCTTGATTTTAAGGTACAGGCTCGGCTGTTCGTGCTATCGTTGATGCATAATGCGAATAAAATGTACGAGTTATAGGCGAGGATTGCTCAATTTCATGGGAATCGTCCTCATTTTGGGAATAATTTCGGGGAGTTTGGGAGTTTTGAATGCTTTGTTCGAGTGATAAACGTGAAATTGTGGAAAGCGGAGTGGATGTCTGATTGTACGTACTGCCTGGGTCGGGGAGGGGGTTGAGATATATACCTGAGGCATTACAATGTGAACTTGGCTCCGACTCGGTCACGTTCGCTCGTTGTGTGTGTGGTCCTCCTTCTTGTCTCTTTTTCTTGCTTGATTTTTTTTTTAGTTTTCTGCGGGCGGGTGGTAGGGGCTCTGATTTTCTCGTTCTGGGAGGATTTCTTTTTGGTTAATGTTTGTTTGGGGGGAGTCATTATGGGGACTAGGGAGACCACCAGGGATTGTTTTTATTAGGTTTGGGAATTGGGGGAGAATTAATCAATGATGCTCATGCAGAAATCTTCTGGATACTTCTTGAAAATTTTTTTTCACTACAATGCCACGGAAATTTCGAATAATTTCGTAATTGACAATTCAAAATTTTATGAACAATCGACGGAAACTGAAAATTTTTATTCAATTTTTTCATAAAAATTGAGGGAAGTGTATTCTGGAGTTTGTAAATAGTTGAAAATTCGGCGTAATTTAGTATAATATTGATATTTTCATTGCAAATTGAAAAAACGTTGAGTAATTCTGGTTTTTCTGCGACTTAAAATTTTTTAATTCCATTGAATTTTCAGTTAAACCTGGAATTTGATAATTTTCCATTCCCGAAATCGAATTTAATATTGTATTTCCCCTGAAAATTATCAGTCAACAGTTCGTGGAATTTCAATATTTTTCTAACAGTACAGAACAAATCACACCTGTGACAACTATTTATTCACAGAGAATCTTCATTCAATTTTTAATTGAAAAATCCGCTCATCTTCAAAATACTCATTGAAGTTCTCATTTTCATCAGTTCTACCGGACACTGGAAATGATTGAAAATCATGAAATTTCAAGCCACAATTTTTTGCATTCCCAATCTAGTTGAAATTCTATTCAATGCTATTTAGTCTGAAGCAACACTATTGAAAGAATTAAATTTCATAAACCTGGCATTAATTTCCAGAACAGTAAAATTGAATTCGATTGAAGAAGAAAAAGAAAGTGTGCAGTGCAGAATTGTTGGTTTTTCTCCCTAAAAATGTAATGACTAAGTGCATTACAGAGGAAAAGAAAACATGGCAGTAACTTGGACAAGCATAAATTTTTATATGGTCGTGCCTTGAAATTTACATAAGACATCGTAGAGTCTCTATAGCGTGTTATTGCCTCTGCGACGCTGAAATGCATTGGCATCACTCTTAATAGACATGCAGTCAAGGATATTTACCTTGATATTATAGAATTGACTGTGGCTAGGGCAGCGAAAGAAGCCACAATGTTGAAAAATTAAGAAATAAGATGTCTTTTCTGTGTTATTTCTTTTTCTCGTGTTTAATCCCTTCTTTTCCGGGTTATCTACAGAGTAGCGGAAGTAAATTTTCGTTACGCTCGATTTCCGTGAATAGTAAATGCTGAAACGACACGCAAAAGGAGGGCGGTAACCTCACGTAGAATCACAGGGTGGGATACGACAATTCTTGGGCATAAATCACCCTGAATTCTTTATTAATAGAAAAAAGAGGAAAAAAAAACATTTCTAGTCTTCGAACTGTAGCTGTTCCCAATTATGAAATTATTAATGGTAGTTTTTTTATTTTCTATTTCAGATTATGTCCCCGTGTAAAAAGGCCACCACCTCGTGAGAAAGGTCAGTGATTATTGAAAAAAGTTTTCATTATGCGAAACTTGCTGAGCAATTTCCTCTTCTATCACCGGCTTGTTTCGTACAAAATTTTTCCATTTATAATTTTCATACGATTAAAAACGTTACGTTCTAATATTTATTATCAGCTGCTTATAAGGCCTCGCAAACCGTGACCTCTTCTAATGCGAGGAGTTAATATGCATTGATTACACTCTTTTATATTCAACATTCGTGTTTTATAGACTGCAAACAAGTTCAATAATATCGGGCTGTTTTTAGAATGACAGACAACTTTATTTGCCGGGAAATAAGTTTATAATTTGCAGAATATAGTTGTTGGGTTGAGAAATCCATCGTTTCGAAATTCGTTGTCGTGAAAATAAACCAGTACTTACTCAATTTCAGAAAGAAAAATCTGTAAAATTTAGTATTAAAAACTTCTATACTTTTTTCAAATGGAAAATATTGTCAGCTTAAGAACACACGTATTTTTGATTTGAGAACATTTTTGATGAACATTTTTTACTCGTCACACGCAGAGAAATTGCTCATGTTTTTAAACAGATGTTATCAGTTGAAAATTGAATGATAATTCAGTATTTGGATCAAATAAATTCACAGGATTCATAAGGAATATTTCGTACAATTGGGACATTTTCATCGAAATGAATATATAAGTTCATGAATTTTCTTTTTTTTTTAATTTTGAAATGAATAGAACAAATTTAGTATTTCTTTGCTCGGTATTTATTTTCATTTTCCTCGCCTCTTCTACTGCGTAAATATTTATCAATGAGCACAGCTCGTTCAATTTTTCGAATTATCCACATCTTTCTAAAATATTGAACATTGAGTACGTGACTACATCGTTGTAGAATGGGTTAGGAGGGATATAAACGCTTGACGTGTGAAACGAGTTATCGATCACAGTGCGGGTTGACAGTCGAAAAGCGAGGGATGTCACGAAGATTCATGATGTAAACGTGATCGATATATACGCAGCCACGAAAATCTAATCGACTAATGACTGCCAATCCTAGCCGCTTCACGAAAATTGGAATTGGTCATGGACTTGGGGGAGGGCCACGGTTATTTGAAAACCTTGTTCCACCACTTTATACTGGACCCTTTAACTGGGGAAAAACAAGAGTCAAGGTTTTTTTTTCTCAGCAAGCTTGACAAAAAGTTGGGGATGTTTTGATTGATCTATCTGCATGCGTTTCGAGTGAATAATTTCCTTTTTCACTTGAGATGAATATTTATGGTGTTCTACTGGAAACGATGGTAAACAATACTCGGGACATTGCTATTTGTTATTGCGAGAAGAATTATTGGAGATTCAGGGGTTTTCCATCATCAAGTTTTTCGAATAAAATTACAGTTGACGAAAAATTAATTTTTTGAAACATTCCGTTTTTTATTTATTTTTTATACTCTCTGAAGAATTATTTTATAGGATGGAAAATCAATTGTTCTACAATTTTGTAAATGGTTTCTAACTGCTCAAAGTTATAAAATCATATTGTTTAAGTAAAATTTCTAATATAATATTGCAAGACATCCAGTTTGTTAATTGAAGTAAAAAGTTGTCAGTTGAAAATTTGAAAAATCTTAAGATGATCTGCATAATTAGAATTACGTTTTGCAAAGAATGAATTCTCTTGAAACATTAAATATTTTTCAATTGTGCAAAAAATTACCTTCAAAAAGTTAACTCTCTGGTTTTTTAATCCATTTTTTTAATGATTTTAAAACAATATTGTAAGACATCAAGTTTTTTCCAATTCAAAAAGTACTTCCCGACTGTTAAAAATGATAAAGTCATTAAGAAATTCTCGCATGTCAAGAGCTGTTTTTTTAATGAAAAAAACGAATTGTAAAATATCCTCCACAAAAGCTATTTTTTATTGCAACAATTTCCTACAATTTTCCAGTACTTTTACTCAACTTTTCTCCCCATGTGCACTGCGAGAAAAATCTGAAGTTCGATTTACAATAAGAAAATAGTTGAGGCAGTTTTGGTGAACGATACGATTTTTTTTTGTATGCGGCACATAACATTATAGTAACTTCACAGGTTTAATTTTTGCAAATCAAAATGCAGTTAAGCTAACCAAAATTCAAAAGTAACCACGACAAATCTATCGTGAGTAGAACTATAAAATAGTTGCAATGACTACATTCCATTGTAGTAATTACTTCTCCGGCCGTAGTTACCGTAACCCATGAAAAATTGTTGAGGACTTTTTGACTATAATTCGATGGTGATGGAATATAGTCAAAAGAATCATATTTTTCTCTCAGTGTGCGGTATTGTAAGACAGAAAATGCCTCGAGTGCAACTGGAGGCATCCAGGTCACATCAATTAATCCGAATCCCATTATTAAGCCGTATATAATTATAATAATAATTTGAATTTGTCGTCGTGATAATTGATACCACGAAACAACGGCAAATATAGTATCGCATAGCCCATGGATTTCTCTGACCGTCGCTAATCATTCCACATAGCAAATACATGTTGGAGATACGTATCTATACGGATAAACTGTATTCCACGCTTATGCACGATCGTCCAATGTCGGTGTTTGTTTAGTCACAAGTTTCAATATTATCTACGGTATTAATTAATATCGATCGAATACGTAGTTTCACAGGCATAATGCGATGCTACAACGTCCAACCTGGCAAATGTTACGGTGAGGGCCTGGAGGGCACTCGGAAAATACTGTATATGTGTGTCTGTCTCACTCTGCGGCACGATGGGTTGGAAAATTTTCTGTATGGCAGCAAAAGTTAGCCCAGTTGGCTACATTGCATTTTGTAGAATAAACTGACTCACTGGTAGCCGACGGATCACCCGATTAAAATCTTGATTTACCACGTGGTATAATATATCATTTAACCTGATATGAAACAACATACATAATGGAACATTTTATCGGCTTGACGCCTCAATGGTTTGCTCACCTGCAATTTTCATTCTCACTCGTTCCGTATTTATTTTCCAATTTAGGCGTTATCATAATTGCGCTAATTAATGATTTGCTGGAAAGCAAATGATATAATGTATTTTGTTATTACCATTAAAAAATTATTTTTACTCTTTTTTAATTGTTTTTACAAAATGCATCCAAATTACATGCGTTAACAAATTGTGATTGCTGGTGCAATTCTTGGATTTTTATCACAAGAGAGTTCCACTGAAAATTCAAGGAATTTCGTGATTTGGTGAAAAATTCAAGCACTGAAAAAAAATTGGTTTGGAGAAGGAATTATTTTCTTGGAGAGGAATTTTTTTTTTAGGAGTATATTTCTCCGGACTAGTCCCCCAGTGGTCCAAGTCCATCGCCATATATACAATTCTGTTGGATTATGGGATGATTGTGCTACATATGACCTTGAATGAACTCCATTGACAATTATTGACATTTAGAATTATTCCAAATTGTTTTACGTTGGAAAATCTCAAGTTTGAAAAAATTGAAAAATAATGAAGGGTGTCCATTGCAGGGTATATGTAGTATAATCATCTCATAATTCAACATAATTATAATGTTTGGAGACGGACATCAATTCTGAAAACATGAATTCTTCTTCCAAGAAATATACCCGATTCAATAATAAAATATTCCCCATTCGTCTATTTTTCTTTCTGTAGTGTAAATTTAAATAAATTGGGAAATTCTTGTCTTCCGGCTGCGTCACAATTACGAATTTCAGTTGATTTTTCCGCGAAGTTTGAAATTCAATGACTTTTTAACTCCTTAATCGAAACCCGTCGTTCTGCAAATTAATTAATTACATTATCAGAGCACATGTTATTACAAATTCTCGAGAACATCCGTTGCTTTCCCATCATTTCCATGAAAGAACATATCAAAGCATGAAATTCTCTGATATATTGAAATGCGTCAGGAAACATGCAAACTATTCCTCTGAATTTTTTATCAATTAATTAAAAGGAGCCGTCCAGAAATGATAACAAACCTCTTGCATAATATATTCCAGCATCTCGCAGTTTGAATATGAAAGCGTAGAAGTACGGAAATAGTTGTTTCATACTTTTTCATAAAGTAAATTGCACTTTTGACTTTTCTCCGAGTTCCTTCAGAAGGGGTTTTGAAATATCTACGACTATGCCATATATATGCGATAGGTATGAGGCGCCAGAGTACACCGGGAATACCCTCTAAATAATTTCTGATATAATACGGTTAAAAATTACCAAGTTTAATATTAAATAATTCATTTTAATACTAGCGTCGGCGGCGGCAATGTAGGAACTTGAACGTCGCTAGCACGGGTGAGTGGGTGGCGGGTGAAGAGAGCAAGAGCGTGAGCGAGAGCGGGTGGGGGAGGGGCTGGAGGGTGGGGGCTATACAGTGGCGGCGCCCAGAAGGTGCCTATAAATTTGTAAAGTTAATAAATACTTAATGGCCGACGTTGCTTTGTAGCCCAGTCTCTCTCTCTCACTCTCTTTCGCTGTGTTGGGTTTTCAACTATGGTGAAAACGCCTTGCGCCTTGTTTTCGCGCGTAATTTACCGTCCCTCCCTGCGTTTTCACGAATTTATTCCGAATATTCACAAGAAACAACAATATGAAGCATGTGTTAGCGAAATGGCTTTTGTAATTACACGAGACTGCGTTCGAATAAATAATCCGGAATGAGAAACTTGGAGAATGGAGAAATATAAGAGTTCCAGATGTAATTCGAGGACGAAGTTATTTATGGTCATGTCTATTTTTGGATCCGAGATAAGTTTGGTGATTTCTTCTGTATGAGGTGGATCGTTATTCCACGATTTTAAGCGAATTAAATAGGGTAGAAGGGATTGTCAACTCTTGAAATATGACTTGTGTTATAGTCTCGCGTTAGAAAATTATTCTTCAAATCTCGAGGGAAGGTGTCTGGAATTTGTAACAACGACAAAATTTGTCAATTTGAGAAAATTCATGAACACTTTCATTTGAAATTAAATTCAAACTCACAACATCGAGAATTCAGATGACACTGTGACTGAAATTGCGAAGAATTTCTAACAGTATACCCGTTCATTATTAGTGACGCCAATTAAATATGTTTCCAATTAACTAACAATTTCGGAAACAACAATATTAAGCATCTGCTTGCCAAATGGCTTTTGTAATTGCTGGAGACTGCGTGTAAATAAGTAATTCGAAATGAGAAACTTGAAAGATGGAGAAATATGGAAGTTTATGGTCACGTCTATTTTTCAATTGGAGGTAATTTTGCTAATTTCTTCTGCTTAATTCGGATAGTTATTCCACGATTTTAATCAAATTAAATCTAGTAGAGGGGATTTTCAACTCTTGAAATATGGCTTGCGAAGAAAAATTTAGAAGCAGTTCGTTATGAGTGAAGCCAATTAACTATTCAACATTCGAAGAAGACAGCATTCACTTATTGATTTGCCCAATTGGCTAATAATTTTGGAGGGAACATTATTCAACATGTGTTAGCGGAATGGCTTTCATAATTACACGAGACGGCGTTTAAATAAATAATCCGGAATTGGAAACTTGGGGAATGAAAAAATATATGAGTTTCAGATGTAATTCGAGGACGAATTTATTTATGGTCATGTCTATTTTAGACTCCAGGATAATTCTGTTGATTTCTTCGGTCTGAGTTGAATATTTGTTCCATGATTTTAATCAAGTTAAATCTAATAGAGGGGATTTTCAACTCTTGAAACATGACTTGCGAAGAAAAATTGAGAAGCCGACTTTCGAATTGAGAAAGTCTACTTTCTCCCGGGAAAAATCCAAAATCTGATACTTTGGCCCCGGGTGAAAAATTTTTTTTTTTCATTTCGACATTTCCGGCGCCTCCGAGGGTTTCATTGGCATTAGAGGGGCCAATAAATACGAAATCAACATTCACTTGGCGAAAAAATTCGATTTTGGCGAAAGTCGACGTTCCCCCGGGAAAAATCCAAGATCTGACACTTTGGCCCCCGGTGAATTTTTTTTTTTTCAGTTTTCACTTTTTCCACATACTTTTGAGAGTTCTAAATAGCGCGTCGCTTAAATAGTTGAAATCAACGTTCACCCGGCTAAAAAATTCGATTTTGGCAAAAGTCAACTTTCCCCCTGGAAAAACGGAAAATCTGACCCTTTGAAAATCTGAAAAAAAAAAATTTTTCAGTTATCACTTTTTCCACATACTTTTGAGAGTTCTGAATAGTCCGTCGCTTAAATAGTTGGAATCAACGTTCACCCGGCTAAAAAATTCGATTTTGGCGAAAGTCGACTTTCCCTCGGGAAAAATCCAAGATCTGATACTTTGGCCCCGGGTGAAAAAAATTTTTTTTTCATTTCGACATTTCCGGTGCCTCCGAGGGTTTCATTGGCATTAGAGGGGCCAATAAATACGGAATAAACATTCACGTGGCGAAAAAATTCGATTTTGGCGTAAGTCGACTTTCCCCCGGGAAAAATCCAAGATCTGATACTTTGACCTCGGGTGAAAAAAAAAATTTTTTATTTCGACATTTCTGGCGCGTCCGAGGGTTTTATTGACATTAGAGGGGACAATAAATATGGAGTCAACATTCACTTGGCGAAAAAATTCGATTTTGGCGGAAGTCGACTTTCCCTGTCAGAAAATCTAAGATCTGACCCTTGACCCAGTAAAAATGAAAATTTTTTAAATTGTAATAAGATGTGTAATAAGAACCTCGGAGAATGGAAAACTGTAAGAAACTCAGATGTAATTTGCGGACGAATTTATGTGTGGCCATGCCTATCTTTAAATCCGGGCTAGTGTCGTTAATTCCTTCTCTCTAAACTGAATCCATATCCCATGACTTTAATCAAATTGAATCTAGTCGAAAAAGGATTGAGCGCCCATTCATTATGAGTGAGGCCAATTAAACGTTCAACTTCCAAAGAAGACAGCAATCACTTATTTATTTTTCCAATTAGCTAATAATACTGAATGTCCCTGAATAGAATTCTATATTTCAATTAAACTAATGACATCTTATAATTAAATACAACCGTTATACATGGCGGAATAGAATTACAGTTCCCTGGAACCGGGGAGAAAGAACACTTTCGTCAGAGGTAACTCGATTATTCATAAATCACAATCAATCCGGCGATTGTATTTGATACAATTGCTGGATTAATGAATGATGTTTGGTCTTTAGGGTGAAGGGGGAGTCACGAGGAAAGAGAGAAGAGAGTGAGAGAGTTGAATACACACAGGGTGCACCTGACTCACGTGCGTCCAAGCACGTACGTAGAGCAAACATATAGTTGTATACGGAGTTGCGCACACGCGTGGCTTGTGAGTTATGCGAGCGTGAATAAAAATGAGCGAGAGAGCAAGAAGGGTTGGAGTTGGTTGAACAGTGAAGAAAATTGAAAAAACAAAGCACCGAGAGAAGGGACGAAAACGAAGAGGTAAATGTCAGAATTACCATATCAAACGGTATGGTCGAATTCCTGGAAAGAGTAGATACAGAGGACGAAGCGTCGTGTTGGCATTAGTTTGCCCTGTGTACCATATGATACCGCTTGGTAATCCCCAGGATTGCCATTGTTATGTACCGTGGTAATATAAACAATTGGCCTTGTCCATCTCGGACGTTTCCGGCCGTCACTCAGCACTACCGACATTTTTATGGATCGCAGCGCAGACTATATAATGGTATATATATTATCTCGCTTAATTAACAGGCCAATGTTCTATTATATTCAATTCGCAAATCATTTCAATTTGTTGAACTATATCTCCTACACCACCGACGCTCAGTTTCAACCTTGTGCGAGTTGAACTATTGATTTATCAATAATGAATTTGAATGTATGAATAATCAGACTAGTAATGATTGTTTACAGTGGTCATGGGGGAAATTTCAATGAGTGCTTTTCTAGATTTTATGCAATTCATAAATTGGCAGGAGTGATGGATATTGGGGTAGAGGCCGGGGATATGCTTCTTCCTGGAATATTCATCAAGGGTATTAAGTCGAAGTCGTCTGTGATGCCTAACTCCTCCCTATCAACGCTATCCTCCCTTCCGCCCAGTTCTACATGGATGCTGTTTGCTTTCACTATATTATTCGTTCTACCTTGTACCTCCATACTGGGAGAATAGCGAATCGAACAGAGGGACTGTTTCTATTCCATTGGATTCGATTTGCCTCATCAATTACAACTGATAAACTCAATTCAATTTTCATTCAATACCAAATTCCATTATATCAATACATATTGATGGGTTAAAAATATATTCTAATCATAGTTTCTGTTGTATCGATAATCCATTATATTCACATCAGAATTCGTGATTAACGTCAGTGGGGAATATGTTTTCGTGTATTAATGCGTATTGCTGAAAGCCGGGGAGAGGTTCATTCCCAAGTTCTAATCCATGGAACACACAGTCCGAGCAGTCGAATAGATGCTATTCGATCATAGATGAATGGATTCGGATAAACTTCTCTTCAAGTCTGTGTTGCGGGGTATTGCTTAGGAAAATGTTTCACGGATGGGGTCTCTGAAGCGTGTACGCTTCGCAGATCAATATAACATATTAAGCTGATGGAGACTGCTGTAGAGGAAGTCATGAGCTTGTTGTTAAAGCAGTTTTTAGGATTAGATCCTAGTGCTGTGATTGATTCCACCAATCGTGATGTCATTTTAGTCAATTTGGATCAGACTAAACTTCAGATTTGCAATGCGCTGCTTAAAATATTCTTTCCTGAATGTAGACTGTTGTCAAGTTGAAGTGGTAAGTTTTTATAGAATTTTGGAAGTCTTCAAAATGCTGTTCAACATTCAGATATGTTCCCTGTTCAAAAGACAACATGTTGGTAATTTGGCAATTCGTTGAAGTATATTCTCCATTCAAGAGAAGACATTGAATTACTAATTGTCCTGAAACAAGTATAACAAAGCTTCAAATACTGAAAACAAAAGGTTTGCCAACTAGTTCCTCATACTCCTTCAATGAGAATCCATCACCACTTAGATAGATTCCCTATTCAAAAGAAGATATGTTGTCAAATTTTGAAAGAGACAAGTGACCATAAAATCTTGGAAAAAAAAAATCTAAATTCGCTGTAGGTTTTGTTCACAATATTTGGAATCATTCAACCTTTCAGGGTTGAACTGACTCCTTCCAAGGATGTCAATAACGATTCATCAACGTTCAGATATATTCCCCCATCCATGAGAAGACATTGAATTACTGATCTCCCTGAAACAAGTATAACAAGGTCTCGAACACTTGATACACCATGCTCGCCGGCACTCTTTTCCCACAATTTTTACAATCCTCATCCACGGATACAACGAACGTCAGTCAATCACAGAGTGTAGGGAGAGGTATACGGAATATAGAGGAGGGTTATGCCTCTAGTGCACCATAGAGCCCCGTCGCAGCATACATTAATCACCGATGCTAATGGTATCATAGCCGGCATAGCTCTTGCCTCGGTTCTATCCTATGTCCTGCACTACACCAGCCGCCTAACTGTGTTACACATACCAATACGCAATCACTGACAGTGTACAGGGGGGAGAAGAAAAAAAAATGCAGATAATGGGTGGCGTTATCCTGACCCCTAGACGTCTATCGTTTTGACCGGTTGAAAAAGGCTCTTCGGAAGTCATGTAGTTTTGCACCATGTACGAAAAACAATGGTAGATCTCTATACGGTTCGCTTATTTTTATTGGCTACATGACGCTAGGCCATTACAAACCCGCTAATTACGCATCTTATTTAGTTGTACACCGTTAGATGCATCTGAAATACTTTTATGCATCGAAGCATTATCAATAATTTAAATCCGTATTCCTGTGCAAGGACAACAATTTTTAATGTACACGCAAAGAAATGGATTAGTCGAACCAAATAAATAGATTTATTGAAGTAAATTGTATTAATATCGACTTGATTGTCAATGCATAAAAATCCCAGTTAATAATTCTTCAAATAAAAAGGTATGCTTCTTTGATCCAAACATAGACTTCATGAATTAGAAATGAAATTATTTTTTATACGACGAAAGGAACGATTTTATTAACATCTGATAATCCTTCATTTGGGTTGAATGAATCTTTTATTTTATTTCAATGTAAGATTCATTCGGAATGAATGATTTATTTCATACAATTCAAACCTTCTCATTTCAGTATGACAACAATTCCTAAGATTCCCATCCGTTGAATGATTTCTGAATGTTAAGGATAACCTTTACAGAGTAATGGGGATAAACCAAGATTATGAACATGAATAAAATATTTAAAACTATACCTCAACACCACTCCGACAGAGCATGTTCATCGCATGCGTTGAGCAACGGAACAATTGCATTCGTGAAAGTAGAAGGTCATGAAATCAAGAGGTAAATTGAGAGTCACGATCCAGAACAGGAAAACGGTGGGGGTGAAAACGTTACCTCGAAGCCACTGAAGAACCGAAGGGAGAATCCACCAGGGTAGATATACATCCATATACGTTATCCGTGCAGGGGTGAGGAGGAGATGAGGGCCTGGGTGGTGGTAAAGAGCAACGAGGACGGCGGATCGAAGTGTGTTGGGGGGCATTACCGAGTCCCGGTATACTGAAAACGGGGGGGTTGGTGGGTGGATGGGAGGGGAAAGGGAGGTTGCGGAGGTTCGTCCTATCAATCACGGTATTATTATCGAGTCCGTGATTAGCAAGGCATGCTAACGATATCTCTGGCCAGAGGCAGAGGCCAACGCTGGAGAACTGTGTTTCATTGGTGTTGGGTTTGGTATTCGCATGTTGCAGTATTATACTACTGGCTCCCACCTACGCATGTTTATTGCACATGTACGTGTGCTTACTAATACGTGTACACGTGTTGTCAAGGTATATACTTGGATCTCGAGTATTTCATTTGCGTGTGTTGGACTCGCAACAGAGAGGACTCTGTGCTAGGGGTGGCTTGGGGAACTGAAAGAGAAGTCAGGATTTTCATGCACATGCACGATGCCATGGTGTAGGCGATGTATTTCGTTGTCTTCGATGGCAATTCTCGATGTATTGGTGAATGATTCCCATTTCTGATGATGACTATGCTTTTCCATGTGCAATATATCGATGAGGCCAGGCACGCTTGTAGTGGTAATTTTGGTATTCACATTGGACAGA
The DNA here is from genome assembly GCF_001412515.2 of Diachasma alloeum. Taxonomy (NCBI): domain Eukaryota; kingdom Metazoa; phylum Arthropoda; class Insecta; order Hymenoptera; family Braconidae; genus Diachasma; species Diachasma alloeum. The sequence continues at coordinate 2,732,123 of NW_021680349.1, forward strand.
TGATACACGTGTGTTGGTGATTTGGAGAGAGAGAGAGAGAGAGAGAGAGAGAGAGAGAGAGAGAGAGGGAGAGCATTTGATGATGACGACGTTCGGAGGGGTTTTGAATGTGGTGGTAGGATAGCTCGGTTCCGAGGATGCTAGGATTTTCCACTGGGCAAAGTGAGATATATAGTTTGGTTTAGGGTTGAGGGGCTGCAGGCACCCCTTTCTCCCCCCCTCAACATCACCCATACCCCTGGCATAGCTCGATGCGCATGCATTGATTCGAGCCAAACCCTTACCGCGAACAGTCGCGCTGGATTTGACCACTGGTATTAACGCCTACGGGTGTGGATCAGAATTCTACCGATTAGAAAATTTGAGACACGTACTGCTGGATCTGATACATTTCATTTTCCGCGGCATTTCATTCTCCAATTCCATCATTGTTCTTTTGGGGGTTGATATTATACTCATTTGGTTTTTTGGGGTAATGTTATCTTGTGTGAAATTTATCATGGGACATGTTACACCACCAATTGGTATGCGCAAAACAATCCCAGCGTTATTGTCATCAACGTTCGTCGATGGCTGGGGCGGGGTGGGAAGGGGGCTGAAGGGAGGGGGGAGGGGAGGAGGATGGGCAGATCGCAAAAGTTTTGAAGTCAATTCCCGAGTGCCAATTCGTGATGCACTGGTAAATCCTCGAGCGATCGAATACGTAAATTATTGGTACATTTTATTCGAGTTATACAGGGGGATCGCTCTCACGGTGCAACCCGATTCCACCAGCTAAACTCGTTACCTCCAACGTAATTCAACGTCCTCTGTTTTCTACCCTCCCCCCTCTCCCCCCCCNCAGGATTTTCATGCACATGCACGATGCCATGGTGTAGGCGATGTATTTCGTTGTCTTCGATGGCAATTCTCGATGTATTGGTGAATGATTCCCATTTCTGATGATGACTATGCTTTTCCATGTGCAATATATCGATGAGGCCAGGCACGCTTGTAGTGGTAATTTTGGTATTCACATTGGACAGATGATACACGTGTGTTGGTGATTTGGAGAGAGAGAGAGAGAGAGAGAGAGAGAGAGAGAGAGAGAGAGGGAGAGCATTTGATGATGACGACGTTCGGAGGGGTTTTGAATGTGGTGGTAGGATAGCTCGGTTCCGAGGATGCTAGGATTTTCCACTGGGCAAAGTGAGATATATAGTTTGGTTTAGGGTTGAGGGGCTGCAGGCACCCCTTTCTCCCCCCCTCAACATCACCCATACCCCTGGCATAGCTCGATGCGCATGCATTGATTCGAGCCAAACCCTTACCGCGAACAGTCGCGCTGGATTTGACCACTGGTATTAACGCCTACGGGTGTGGATCAGAATTCTACCGATTAGAAAATTTGAGACACGTACTGCTGGATCTGATACATTTCATTTTCCGCGGCATTTCATTCTCCAATTCCATCATTGTTCTTTTGGGGGTTGATATTATACTCATTTGGTTTTTTGGGGTAATGTTATCTTGTGTGAAATTTATCATGGGACATGTTACACCACCAATTGGTATGCGCAAAACAATCCCAGCGTTATTGTCATCAACGTTCGTCGATGGCTGGGGCGGGGTGGGAAGGGGGCTGAAGGGAGGGGGGAGGGGAGGAGGATGGGCAGATCGCAAAAGTTTTGAAGTCAATTCCCGAGTGCCAATTCGTGATGCACTGGTAAATCCTCGAGCGATCGAATACGTAAATTATTGGTACATTTTATTCGAGTTATACAGGGGGATCGCTCTCACGGTGCAACCCGATTCCACCAGCTAAACTCGTTACCTCCAACGTAATTCAACGTCCTCTGTTTTCTACCCTCCCCCCTCTCCCCCCCCATTCCCTCCCTCTTTCCATAATACTGACATGCATGTCCACAGTTTTCGTACCTGTGTGCGTCGATGCGTCGTGATGCGCATTCACTCACTCGTTCAGATTCAAATGAATGTTATACATGATGTCTGTCCTCTATCCTCTACCCTCTCACTCCTATCAACATCACAGGGAGTCACCCCCTTCACCCCCACCCCATCCCTCCCTACGGGATTGCCACACGCCGCCACCAGGTAATGATATTTCGCGCCCATTATGAAATATTCGAAATGATTTGCCAGGATTGTGCATTTTGATTTGACGTTCATCCTCCAAAGTTGTGAGCTGCTATCCTGCTTCACGATCATCACCCAACCAATTCCATACCTCCAAAATTGTGCGGGGGGTTGGCGAGGGGGCGGAGAGGGGGAGAGCTCATTCCCTCCCCCCCGCCCTGTATAGCCTGGCTACGACGACCTAGCTCCAATTTACTCGAATTCTCCGCAAGCCAAACTCCCATACCATCTGTACCTCTCTCTCTCTATCATCATCATCACCTCCAGCCACCCTCTCGCAATGCAAAATTCGCCTATTCGAAACGGGAGAATTTTGCTAACCATATACATCCCTTGTCAGATATTTGTGAATCAATTTCGAAGCGGAATTTGCAGTATTGTGAAGTGTATTTTTTTTTATTATTCTTTATCGAGATTATAAAATTGGGGGGTGGGGGTGGGATGGGGGAGTTTGAATTCTCTTCTGCTACCGCAAACATGCATAATGTAGCCACTCGGGTGCATGTAAACATGTAAACGTCGAAGGGCAGACGGGGAAGGGAGGGGCAAGGGGGGTGGGACATAGATCTGGCTGTGCCAACCGCTAAATACAAAAATCCCCCCTCAACCACCTGTACCACTGACGCCTGGGCATGCCACTGGGTTTCCTATGTTGCCAGGTTAATTACAGCATAATTGCGGTCGACATTTTGTTGTTCGGTTCGATTCAGTAGCACTTGTGAACTGTTTTTATTAGTTTATGGAATTTTGGTGGTGGGGGAATGCTGATGCTTTTTTTTGTAGTGTCTAATGAGTCGACTCGACGATTTGTCTGGTGACGTTAATTGTTTATGAGAGTGAAATATCTATTATTGAGGATTCAATTAAACGTAATGAAATTGTAGACGGTTTAATTAATTAGAATCAACTAAAATGGTATTAAATTTCAAAATGATGGAATTTAATAGTTTGGAGGATACATTGTGCATGATGTATTCTGGATTCCTAGGTACCGCTCACAATGCATCACGATGTAATAAATAATAATGCAGGCGCGCCATTGTAACTGATGGGTACAATTAATGAAGCACAATTATTGAGTTTGATATTAGATTCGGGATAAAATTTTGATGTGGTTCACGATTTTTTAATATTTTATTGAGTGATTCAGGGTATTGATTGGAAATTCTTATCAAAAAGTGTAAGTTCGAATGAAAATTCAAAGTTTCGTGGAATGATCATTGAAAACTGTAAATTTCAGATGAATTCACGAAATTTGGCACTGGTTATTTATGTTTTGAATGAACATTCAAATAAGTATGGGAATTTTTGTATTTCTGATGCTCAAAAATTTGGAAATCCATGAAAATTTCACAAACGCGTATTGACCAATTCCATTAAGTGTGAATCTAAATAATATTTAGTCTTAAGATCGATAGACTTTTATTTCAGATGTATACCCTTCCGGGTTTGTACATTTTGTTCCCTTCCCATTGTTCCGCTAAATATAGTTATGAATACAAACATGTTACATGTTAGGGAGAAAATGCATATTTTACATTTTTACAGTCTTATATACCTTAATATCCAGGTAGCAAAGACTTTCAAAAGATTAGCCAATATTAAAATTCACTTTTACTTTCAACAAACTGCGCTCAGTCTGTCATTCTCAACTATTTACACCGAGATCTTTAAACTAGAAGAGAGAAAGGAATAATTATTTACTTTATGACTTGGAAATAGAATTACTATAATTAAATTTCATAATTTTGTCTGAAAGAAAATCGTCCACATTGATACTTAAAATAAATTGAATTTTGCAAGGTAACGAATTTATAGTCTTCATTATATTGTTTATTTTTTAATTAAACAATCTCATGGAAATACAATTATTAAACTTTCATTTTTCTCCAACCGCGCATGAATTTTTGAAACTCCAGAAACAATTCAGAACCTTATGTTCAATCGATTCCCCCATGAGTGATCGCGAGTCTCTGATGCGCGCGGCCGAACATATTAAGCAAAAGGGTAGAGAGAAGGGAGAAGCAAATAGCGGGGGATAGAGGAGGGGTTGACTTGGTAAAAGGGGCTCTGCGGCCACAGAGAGGCTGGCATGCACGTATACATTTTGAGTATCACACACTTTTGCTCGTTATATCTATATATGCAAGCGTACCCGCCCGTATAGAACACAATTAAGTAAATGAGCACGGGTTGCAGCCACTCTGCTATAGATACGCTCTATTATGTGTATTGATCTCTAGCGCGGACTTCGCTTATACGTAATACGTGTTTTGTCGTCTGTACATTCGTAACACTCCAACCGAATCAATTCCATATATCTTGATTCACCTTTTTCTGACTAACAATTGTCTTTATCATGTTACGAAAATCCGTTTTTCTATCTTCACTGGGGGGTACAAAAAAAATTTATTAATAAATTTAACATAGTGTTACGTATTTATTGAATAAATCTCGGAATACCGAGCGAGGAGGCAACTTTGGACTCGAATTACCTTAACATTAAAATATTACAATGATTTGTAGCGCTGAGCGAATACACACACGTAACAAATTTCTAATTCTCACGTGTTTGTCAATGCGATGGTTTTGCCAATGTATATATACGCATGAATAATATGCAATGAATTGACGTGCGACTGTTACGGGGACGATACAAATGGTTACGTAATTTATTTTAAATAATAGTTTGGCATTTTCAATTCACGTGATAGCGGAGAGACTCGTAAAAATTATAGGGGATGTCAAATTGCTAGTTGCAGGCACATTTTTCCATTCAAAATAGCGAAATAATCGTCTTAGATCGGCTTGATAAATCGTTTTATCTCGTATTCTCAGGATTTTGCAGACAATCTGTGGAGAACAATGCAAATAATCACATGATTTATTTAAAATAATACACCCGGCCACCACTTGGGCTCGTCCTTATGCCTAGAATTTATATTATACTTCCAACATTGCAAAGATAGGAATAAGATTGGTATCACCTCGTTTCCTGCTGTTGGCGCGTTTCACTGGGCTCTCATATGTGTACACCATGATATACCACTCGGCACGATACCTGATGAGGTATTTTTCTCTATATACTGGGGCCATGGATTTAATGAGTAAACGAATTCTTTGGCTCGTAAATAATTAGAGAAAACATTTTTATTGACGTGGGTTATTCGCGTGTCGCTTCCTGTCATTTTTTTTCCTCTTTTTTGTATTTTACTTCTTTCGGGCTCTTCCCCACTACATCTTCCCCCTCCCCCTGTAGCCCCTTTAGCCACCGCCACTATTCGACTCTTATTTTTATTTTTCTCGCTTATGAATAATGCAATGAAATGAAGACGCTCGGCCGGAAATTCACGGATAGACAGTTATGAATAACATGGTATTAGCAATTCGAGAGAATGAAAAAGTTAGGGAAAAATTTAATTGAAAATTTATCTATTAATAAATTTGCATTGGGACTATTTGAATTTTAGTTTAATTGGGGTATTTAGTGGGGGAGGTATGAATTATTTAAGGAAATTCTTGGTGAGTGGGGAAAATCTAGATTTTAAAAGAAGTAGAAAATTTATGCTTTCGTTTATTGGATTGTAATTGATGTTTTTGATGAGAGGAAATCGCTGTAAAGACTAGAAAATTAATTCAAGACGTTGGACGTAGAAATTAATTTTTTTTTCTAAAAACAAGACACCGAGTTTGAGACACTTTTTCTGTCTTCATTCAAGACACTTGAAGACTATTCAGTGACGTTAAGACGTTAACCCCATTAAGATATGGAAGCATAAAACGTTTTTAATGACTTGTTCATTTTTTTTTAATTTATTGGAGTTCTGAATTTATTGAGAGACTTCTGTCTTATTTTGATGGATTAAGAATGACATAAATTTGGAAGTATAGACGACTTTAAAAAAAATGAAAGGGTTTTAATTTTAGACTCCAGTTTTTTCCCGTGCGATATTCAAAGAATCATCACCTGATATCTAAGGAAAGAATTTCTATAAATCCACCTTCGCTGTACGCCAAGAGCAATACAGTCGAAGGCTGTTCAGTCACTAATCATTTATGATGGCGGAACTACGAGAAGACATTAACACCGTTAAGACATGCAATTGTAAGACGTTTTTGATGACTTATTTATTTTCTTACAATTTACTGATGCTTTGAATTTATTGATTGTCGGAATGGTGATGAACGTGGGAGATGCCAAAATAATTCAAACATGTTATCTTGTTTTGTTTTCTTCAATATTTCTCTCCGTGTAAAAATGATTTCAGTTTGAAGGCACAAATGTATTAAAAAAAGGAACAAAAGCCGTTTAATTTCAGATACTAGTTCTTCTGGTGAAGGGTTTGCTAAATATATAGATAGCGACACCCAGTGTTTAGGAATAGTCGCTCTCTGTTGTACGAGTCCGGAGAAAGAAGGAAACCGGAAGTGGCGTCGAGGCATCGGCGTAACGTTATTTTCCGATCTCCCATTCACGGGGGTCCGCCCCGTTTAGTTTCGATTTGCCGCTTCGTTACGAGCTCAAGATTTACACGACGAGATAGGATTGTTACGCAGACCGTCCAGACGCTCTGTGTTTCTTCTCCTCCATCCCCTCCTCCCATCCCCCTCCCACCTCTTTCTATCTAGGTTAGTTGTCTTTCTTCAGGGGTTAGGTTCTCTCGCTTTTTACTCATTCTCGGTATCTTCATCTGCCTTTTGTTCTCGCCTGTCTCGCTCTAGCCATTTAGTTATCGAGAACAATTTTCAACAAGTGACACATTGTTGGGGAAAAATTGAAATTTCATGGAGAGTTGACTGGGAATTTTTAGGAGGGTGACGTTGAATTCGATTTACGAGGAAAACAATCGTGGAATTTTATTTTTCGGAGAAAACCAATGAAACTCCAAATTTTTTAATGGTATGAAGACGAGAATTCCTCAACTTAATTGAATTATTATTGAATAAATGAATCTTCAGTAGCAAATTACGCTGAATTTTTTATTAATTGGAAATTCAAGGACATTTTTACCCGACTTGTTCTGATTTCTATTGATATTCCGGGGATAATTGAATTGAAATTTACAGTTTCCATTGATTTATCTATAAAATTTTGAAATTTCAGTGAAACAATAATATGATGAAAATTTCCAAAAATTTTATTGAAAATTCCAGCAAAAAAACATTAAGATTTGTATTTTCATTGAAATTTCAGTAAATTTTGTCGGGAAAAACCAGATTCCATTAAATTTTTTTAATTAAGCATTCTCCAAAATTTCGAGTATACTTTTTGAAAACTTTGTTACGTGACAGCCCCACTGGAATTTCAGAGGATTTTTTCATTGAAAATTCACAATTCAATAAAAAAATCAATGGAAATTTAAATTGCAGTGCAATTATTCCATGAAAATGAATGGAAATGAGCAAAATTCAGGTAAATATATCCTCAAATTTATCTTCCTCAATATTACTGATATATTCTTGAAAATTCACCGGCATGTCCCTGGAAAAAGGTGCCACCTTCCAGGAGCTCAAACCTATTTTTTCTCCGTGACACCCCACAAAAATCCAAAACCTAAATTTCAACGAACAAAGCCTCATTCAAATCCATAATTTAAAAAATCGAGTATTATTTCGCCCCTAACCCTTCGCCCCCCGCAAATAAGACTTTTCCCCGGCCAAGTGAATACTAAAAAGAATGCGACTAAAATGCTTTTTGTCCCGGTATGGTCCATACAAACCCAATAATGTTGTTTACAGCCGTCGTTATAGCGGTCGAAATAGCCGGAATAATAAAAAAAATGTATAAAGAATCGTGGAGGAAAAAACGTATCTCGTATAACGCGTTCACGCTTGCACTCATATTCCCGACCATTGACTCCTGCAGAGGCCGAAGCAAAGCGTGAACTATCGGCTCCACAAGTCCAAACTACCCACCAAAGAAAACGAGAAAAGATTTTTATATCATTCTCCACTTTTCTCTTTTACCCTCGTTCTTTTCACATTATGAACGTTGAGAGAGTCTGATTATTTTTTCACTTGCAGATCGCTTCCCCCTCCCAACGCTCCTGCCCACCCCCTCACCACCCCCCTCGCCCCATTCGTTTTATATTCACTCAAGCTGAAGAATATTTTCTTCGCTATTTCTACGTCAAGAAGTATGCGATGAATTTAGCGAGGCACGGTTAGCGCAGAATAAACCTACCCAATAATGAGTTCACCCGAGTAAATTCCCTCAATGGTATATGGGAGGTTGCGCGATGATAAAGCGAGGGTTGCAACTCGTTCCATTTCATCCCCCCCC